>NC_057803.1:147834358-147971468 GCF_018294505.1 Triticum aestivum | reverse complement strand
AATGTTCACTGTTCATCCAGAGGCAGCATTGATCGGCTTCAGTTAGCAGCAGTAGCGAAGGAATCGCTTGATCGGGTTTAGTTAACAGCCATCGATCGATCGCTCGGGTTCAGTAACACGTAGCCTGCAGTGCAATCGCTTGGGTTCAGTTAGAGCCCAACGCCTCGCTCGGGTTCAGTTAGAGCCAACGCCTCACACACATGCGCGTACATGTACGAGAGAAACGCGCATCGCTCGCCCCCCAACCTCCCACCGTAACCGGGAACTCCCCGAAATTTTCCTCCCCCTCGCTTCTACCACGGTTTTTTCTGTCATGCACGGCCCAAAGAATGTCATGCAGCTGCGTCTCCGGCCCACCCAGGACGAAAAACCCATTTTCTGTCATGATTTCTTGTCATAGAAGTAGGAGCCCACCACATCTATGATGATACCGGGTTTTGTCACAATTATCATCATAGAAGTGTCATATGTATGACAGAAAAAAATTTCGTTCGGCCCAAAATATAACGGATGTGTCTTCTTTTTGTAGTGTAGGTTGAGGGGTAGCTAATTGTGGTTCCGGACGAGGTGAAGAGACCCCGAACAAACACCTCAAAGGATTGTTTTCCATAGTAACAAGTGACAATAAATTTCAGCACACTACATAAATGTTTCCTTACCGAATTCCACTTACCAAAGGTGCTTCACTCCCCGGCAACGGTGCCACAAAATAGCCTTGATGACCCACAAGTATAGGGGATCAATTATAGCTCTTTTTGATAAGTAAGAGTATCAAACCCAACGAGGAGCAGAAGGAAATGACAAGTAGTTCCAGTAAGGTAATGTCTGCAAGTGCTGAAATTGTAAATAGCAGAGTAGTTTGATAGCAAGATAATTTGTAACGAGCAAGTAACGACAATAGTAACAAAAGTGTAGCAAGGTAGCCCAATCCTTTTGAGGAAAAGGACAGGCCCAAATGCTCTCTTATGATAAGCAAAGCGTTCTTGAGGGCACACAGGAATTTCATCTAGTCACTTTCATCATGTTGGTTTAATTCATGCTCGCTACTTTGATAATTTGATAGGTGGGTGGACCGGTGCTTAGGTGTTTTTCTTACTTGAAAACCCCTCCTACTTATTATTAACCCTCCCGCAAGCATCCGCAACTACGAGAAAAGTATTAAGAATAAATTCTAACCATAGCATTAAACTTTTGGATCCAATCGGTCCCTTACGGAATAGCGCATAAACTAGGGTTTAAGCTTCTGTCACTCTCGCAACCCATCATCTAATTGCTACTCCACAATGCATTTCCTTAGGCCCAAATATGGTGAAGTGTCATGTAGTCGACGTTCACATGACACCACTAAGGGAATCACAACATACATACTATCAAAATATCGAACACATATCAAATTCACATGATTACTTGCAACATGATTTCTCCCGTGGCCTCAAGAACAAAGGTAACTACTCACAAATAATAATCATGCTCAAGGTCAGAGGGGTATTAAATAGCATATTGGATCTAAACATATAATCTTCCACCAAATAAACCATATAGTAATCAACTACAAGATGTAATCAACACTACTAGTCACCCACAAGTACCAATCTATAGTTCCGGTAACAAGATTGAACACAAGAGATGAACTAGAGTTTGAGAGGAGATAGTGTTGTTGAAGATGTTGATGGAGATTTCCCTCCCCAAGGTGGGAGAGTTGTTGGTGATGATGATGACAATGATTTTCCCCTCCGGGAGGGAAGTTCCCCCGGCGGAATCGCTCCGCCGGAGGGCAAAAGTGCTCCTGCCCAAGTTCCACCTCGAGGCGGCGTCACTTCATCCCTAAAGTCCTCCTCTGGTAGTTATTTGCTCCAGTAATTCTTATATATTCCATAAAAAATCCCCGTGAAGTTTTAGCTCATTTGGAGTTGTGCAGAATAGATAGCCTGATGTAGCTTTTTCAGGTCCAGATTTCCAACTGCCGGAATTCTCCCCCTTGGTGTGTACCTTGCAAACTATGAGATAAAAGGCATTAGAATTACTCCAGAAAGCATTATTATGGATAAAAACATTATAAATAACAGTAAGAAAACATGATGCAGAATGGACGTATCACACACGCAACTAAAATCTGAACCGTGTTTGTGAAGGAAATATGCCCTAGAGGAATAAAAAAGTTGTTATTTATATTTCCTTATATCATGATAAATGTTTATTATTCATGCTAGAATTGTATTAACCGGAAACTTAGTACATGTGTGAATACATAGAGAAACTGAGTGTCACTAGTATGCCTCTACTTGACTAGCTCGTTAATCAAAGATGGTTAAGTTTCCTAACCATAGACATGAGTTGTCATTTGATTAATGAGATCACATCATTAGAGAATGATGTGATTGACTTTACCCATCCGTTAGCTTAGCACGATGATCATTTAGTTTGTTGCTATTGCTTTCTTCATAACTTATACATTTTCCTATGACTATGAGATTATGCAACTCCCGAATACCGGAGGAACACTTAGTGTGCTATCAAACGTCACAACGTAACTGGGTGACTATAAAGATTCTCTACAGGTGTCTCCGATGGTGTTTGTTGAGTTGGCATAGATCGAGATTTTGATTTGTCACTTCGTGTATCGGAGAGGTATCTCTGGGCCCTCTCGGTAATGCACATCACTATAAGCCTTGCAAGCAATGTGACTAATGAGTTAGTTATGGGATGTTGCATTACAAAACGAGTAAAGAGACTTGTCGGTAACGAGATTGAACTAGGTATTGAGATACCGACGATCGAATCTCGGGCAAGTAACATACCGATGACAAAGGGAACAACGTATGTTGTTATGTGGTTTGACCGATAAAGATCTTCGTATAATATGTAGGAGCCAATATGAGCATCCAGGTTCCGCTATTGGTTATTGACCAGAGATGAGTCTCGGTCATGTCTACATAGTTCTTGAACCCATAGGGTCCGCACGCTTAACGTTCGATGACGATCGGTGTTATGAGTTTAAGTGTTTTGATGTACCGAAGGTAGTTCGGAGTCCCGGATGTGATCACGGACATGACAAGGAGTCTCAAAATGGTCGAGACATAAAGATCGATATATTGGAAGGCTATGTTTGGACATCGAAATGGTTCCGGATGAGTTCAGGCATTTACCGGAGTACCGGGGGGTTACCGGAACCCCCCGGGGAGTCAGTGGGCCTTAATGGGCCCTAGTGGAGAAAGAGGGCAGCAAGCAAGGGGTGGGGAGCCCCCCCTAAGGCCCAAACCGAATTGGTTTAGGGTTTGGGGGGCTGCCCCCCTTTCCTTCTCCTCTCCTCCTCCTTCCTCCTCCTAGTAGGAATAGGAAAGGGGGGAAAGCCTACTTGTAGTAGGATTTCCCCCCTTTGGGCGCGCCTCCTCCTAGGACGGCCCTCTCCTCCTCATAGACACACAAGTTGATTGTTTAGCCGTGTGCGGTGCCCCCCTCCATAGATTTCCACCTCGGTCATATTGTTGTAGTGCTTAGGCGAAGCCCTGCATCGGTAACTTCATCATCACCGTCATCACGCTGTTGTGCTGATGAAACTCTCCCTTGACCTCAGCTGGATCTAGAGTTCGTGGGACGTCACTGAGCTGAACCTGTGCAGATCGCGGAGGTGTCGTACCTTCGGTGCTAGGATCATGAAGACGTATGACTACATCAACTGCGTTGTCATAACGCTTCCGCTTTCGGTCTACAAGGGTACGTGGAAAACACTCTCGCCTCTCATTTCTATGCATCACCTAGATAGATCTTGCGTGTGCATAGGAATTTTTTTGAAATTATTGCGTTCCCCAACAGTGGCATCCGAGCCAGGTCTATGCATAGATGTTATATGCACGAGTAGAACACAAAGGAGTTGTGGGCATGGGTATATACATATTGCTTGCCGTCACTAGTTGATTCTTGATTCAACGGTATTGTTGGATGAAGCCGCTCAGACCGACGTTACGCGTACGCTTACGCGAGACTGGTTCTACTGACGTGCTTCGCACACAGGTGGCTACTGGGTGTCTGTTTCTCCAACTTTAGTTGAATCGGATTCAATGAACAGGGTTCTTTCTGAAGATCCAAAAGCAATCACTATACCGCATTGTGGTTTTTGATGCGCAGGTAAGAACGATTCTTGCTAAGCCAATAGCAGCCACGTAAAACTTGCAACAACATAGTAGAGGACGTCTAACTTGCTTTTGCAGGGCATGTTGTGATGTGATATGGTCAAGACATGATCGTATGAATTGTTGTATGAGATGATCATGTTTTGTAACATAGTTATCGGCAACTAGCAGGAGCCATATGGTTGTCGCTTTATTGTATCAAATGCAATCACCATGTAATTGCTTTACTTCATCACTAAGCAGTAGCGATGGTCGTAGAAGCAATAGTTGGCAAGACGACAATGATCCTTCGATGGAGATCAAGGTGTCAAGCCAGTGATGATGGTGATCATGACGGTGCTTTGGAGATGGAGATCAAAAGGCACAAGATGATGATGTTTATCCTTTATTTGATTGCATGTGATGTTTATCCTTTATGCATCTTATTTTGCTTAGTTCGGCAGTAGCATTATAAGATGATCTCTCACTAAATTTCAAGGTATAAGTGTTCTCTCTGAGTATGCACCGTTGCTACAGTTCGTCGTGCCGAGACACCACGTGATGATCGGGTGTGATAAGCTCTACGTTCACATACAACGGGTGCAAGCCAGTTTTGCACAAGCAGAATACTCGGGTTAAACTTGACGAGCCTAGCATATGCAGATATGGCCTCGGAACACTGAGACCGAAAGGTCGAGCGTGAATCATATAGTAGATATGATCAACATAGTGATGTTCACCATTGAAAACTACTCCTTCTCACGTGATGATCGGACATGGTTTAGTATATGGATCACGCACTTAGATGATTAGAGGAATGTATATCTAAGTGGGAGTTCTTAAGTAATATGATTAACTGAACTTTAATTTATCATGAACTTAGTACCTGATAGTATTTTGCATGTCTATGTTGTTGTAGATAGATGGCCTGTGTTGTTGTTCCCTTGAATTTTAATGTGTTCCTAGAGAAAGCTAAGTTGAAGATGACGGTAGCAACTACATGTACTGGGTCCGTAACTTGAGGATTATCCTCATTGTCGCACAGAATAATTACGTCCCGGAAGCACCGCTGGGTGACAAGCCTGCTGGAGATGCTGCTGACGATGTTAAGAACGCCTGGCAAAGCAAAGCTGGTGACTACTCAATAGTTTAGTGTGCCATGCTTTACGGCTTAGAACCGGGACTTCAACAACGTTTTGAACCTCATGGAGCATATGAGATGTTCCAGGAGTTGAAGTTAATATGTCAAGCAAATGCCTGGATTAAGAGGTATGAAGTCTCCAATAAGTTCTACAGCTGCAAAATGGAGGAGAATAGTTCTGTTAGTGAACATATACTCAGAATGTCTGGGTACCACAACCACTTGACTCAGTTGGGAGTTAATCTTCCTGATGATAGTGCCATTGACAGAGTTCCTCAATCACTGCCACCAAGCTACAAGAGCTTCGTGATGAACTATAATATGCAAGGGATGGATAAGACAATTCCCGAGCTCTTCGCAATGCTAAAGGCTGCGGAGGTAGAAATCTAGAAGGAGCATCAAGTGTTGATGGTCAACAAGACCACTAGTTTCAAGAAAAAGGGAAAAGGAAAGAAGGGGAACTTCAAGAAGAACAGCAAGCAAGTTGCTGCTCAAGTGAAGAAGCCCAAGTCTAGACCTAAGCCTAAGACTGAGTGCTTATACTACAAAGGGACTGGTCACTGGAAGTGGAACTGCCCCAAGTATTTGGCGGATAAGAAGGATGGCAAAGTGAAAGGTATATTTGATATACATGCTATTGATGTGTACCTTACTAATGCTCGCAGTAGCGCCTGGGTATTTGATACTGGTTCTATTGCTAATATTTGCAACTCGAAACAGGGGCTACGCATTAAGCGAAGATTGGCTAAGGACGAGGTGACGATGCGCGAAGGAAATGGTTCCAAAGTTGATGTGATCACCGTCAGCACGCTACCTCTACATCTACCTTCAGGATTAGTATTAGACCTAAATAATTGCTATTTGGTGCCGGTGTTAAGCATGAACATTATATCTGGATCTTGTTTGATGCGAGACGGTTATTCATTTAAATCATAGAATAATGGTTGTTCTATTTATATGAGTAATATCTTTTATGGTCATGCACCCTTGATGAGTGGTCTATTTTTACTAAATCTCGATAGTAGTGATACACATATTCATAGTATTGAAGCCAAAAGATATAACTTTAATAATGATAGTGCAACTTATTTGTGGCACTGCCGTTTAGGTCATATTGGTGTAAAGCGCATGAAGAAACTCCATGTTGATGGACTTTTGGAATCACTTGATGCTTGCGAACCATGCCTCATGGGCAAGATGACTAAGACTCCATTCTCCGGAACAATGGAACGAGCAACACACTTATTGGAAATAATACATACTGATGTATGTGGTCCGCTGAGTGTTGATGCTCGTGGCGGGTATCGTTATTTTCTGACCTTCACTAATGATTTGAGCAGATATGGGTATATCTGCTTGACGAAACATAAGCCTAAAACATTTGAAAAGTTCAAAGAATTTCTGAGTGAAGTGGAAAATCATTGTAACAAGAAAATTAAGTTTCTATGATCTGATCATGGAGGTGAATATTTGAGTTATGAGTTTGGTCTTCATTTGAAACAATGCGGAATAGTTTCGCAACTCACGCCACCTGGAACACCACAGCGTAATGGTGTGTCCGAACGTTGTAACCGCACTTTATCAGATATGGTGCAATCTATGATGTCTCTTACTAATTTACCGCTATCGTTTTGGGGTTATGCTTTAGAGACGGCTGCACTCACATTAAATAGGGCACCATCGAAATCCGTTGAGACAACACCTTATGTACTATGGTTTGGCAAGAAACCCAAGTTGTCATTTCTTAAAGTTTGGGGATGTGATGCTTATGTGAAAAAGCTTCAATCTGATAAGCTCGAACCCAAATCGGAGAAATGTGTCTTCATATGATACCCAAAGGAGACTGTTGGGTACACCTTTTATCACAGATCCGAAGGCAAGATATTCATTGCTAAGAATGGATCCTTTCTAGAGAAGGAGTTTCTCTCGAAAGAAGTGAGTGGGAGGAAAGTAGAAATTGATGAGGTAATTGTACCTGCTCCCTTATTGGAAAGTAGATCATCACATAAATCAGTTCCAGTGATTCCTACACCAGTAAGTGAGGAAGCTAATGATGATGATCATGAAACTTCCTATCAAGTTACTATCGAACCTTGTAGGTCAACCAGAGTAAGATCCGCACCATAGTGGTATGGTAATCATGTTCTTGAGGTCATGCTACTTGACCATGATGAACCTACGAACTATGAGGAAGCGATGATGAGCCCAGAATTCCGAAAAATGGCTTGAGGCCATGTAATCTAAGATGGGATCCATGTATGAGAACAAAGTGTGGAATTTGGTTCACTTGCCTGATGATCGGAAAGCCATAGAGAATAAATGGATCTTCAAGAAGAAGACCGACGATGACGGTAATGTTACTATCTACAAAGCTCGACTTGTTGCAAAGGGTTTTCGACAAGTTCAAGGAGTTCACTATGATGAGACCTTCTCACCCGTAGCGATGCTTAAGTCCGTCTGAATCATGCTAGCAATTGCCGCATTTTATGATTATGAAATTTGGCAAATGGATGTCAAAACTGCATTCATTAATGGATATCTTAAAGAAGAGTTGTATATGATGCAACCAGAAGGTTTTGTCGATCCAAAAGGTGCTAACAAAGTGTGCAAGCTCTAGCGATCCACTTATGGACTGGTGAAAGCCTCTCGGAGTTGGAATATGCGCTTTGATAGTGTGATCAAAGCATATGGTTTTATACAGACTTTTGGAGAAGCTTGTATTTACAAGAAAGTGCGTGGGAGCTCTATAGCATTTCTGATATTATATGTAGATGGCATATTGTTGATCGGAAATGATACTGAATTTTTGAATAGCATAAAAGGATACTTGAATAAGATTTTTTTAATGAAAGACCTTGGTGAAGCTGCTTATATATTGGGCATCAAAATCTATAGAGATAGATCAAGACGCTTAATTGGACTTTCACAAAGCACATACCTTGATAAAGTTTCGAAGAAGTTAAAAATGGATCAAGCAAGGAAAGGGTTCTTGCGTGTGTTACAAGGTGTGAAGTTGAGTCAGACTCAATGCCCGACCACTGCAGAAGATAGAGAGAAAATGAAAGCCATTCCCTATGCTTCAGCCATAGGTTCTAACATGTATGCAATGATGTGTACCAGACCTGATGTGTGCCTTGCTGCTAGTTTAGCTGTGAGGTACCAAAGTAATCCAGGAGTGGATCACTGGACATCGGTCAAGAACATCCTGAAATACCTGAAAAGGACTAAGGATATGTTTCTCATTTATGGAGGTGACAAAGAGCTCGTCGTAAATGATTACATCGATGCAAGCTTTGACACTGATCCGGATGACTCTAAGTCACAAACCGGATACGTATTTTATTGAATGGAGGAGCTATCAGTTGGTGCAATTCCAAGTAGAGCGTCGTGGCGGGATCTACGTGTGAAGCGGAGTACAAAGCTGCTTCGGAAGCAGCAAATGAAGGAGTCTGTATAAAGGAGTTCATATTCGATCTAGGTGTCATACCTAGTGCATCGGGTCCAATGAAAATCTTTTGTGAAAATACTGGTGCAATTGCCTTGGCAAAGGAACCCATATTTCACAAGAGAACCAAGCACATCAAGAGACGCTTCAATTCCATCCCCGATTAAGTCAAGGAGGGAGACATAGAGATTTGCAAGATACATACGGATCTGGATGTTGCAGACCCGTTGACTAAGCCTCTCTCACGAGCAAAACTTGATCAGCACCAAGACTCCATGGGTGTTAGAATCATTAATGTGTAATATAGATTATTGACTCTAGTGCAAGTGGGAGACTGAAGGAAATATGCCCTAGAGGCAATAATAAAGTTGTTATTTATATTTCCTTATATCATGATAAATGTTTATTATTCATGCTAGAATTGTATTAACCGGAAACTTAGTACATGTATGAATACATAGACAAACTGAGTGTCACTAGTATGCCTCTACTTGACTAGCTCGTTAACCAAAGATGGTCAAGTTTCCTAACCATAGACATGAGTTGTCATTTGATTAACGGGATCACATCATTATAGAATGATGTGATTGACTTGACCCATCCGTTAGCTTAGCACGATGATTGTTTAGTTTGTTGCTATTGCTTTCTTCATAACTTATACATGTTCCTATGACTATGAGATTATGCAACTCCCGAATACCGGAGGAACACTTAGTGTGCTATCAAACGTCCCAATGTAACTGGGTGACTATAAAGATGCTTTACATGTGTCTCCAATGGTGTTTGTTGAGTTGGCATAGATCGAGATTAGGATTTGTCACTCCGTGTATCGGAGAGGTATCTCTGGGCCCTCTCGGTAATGCACATCACTATAAGCCTTGCAAGCAATGTGACTAATGAGTTAGTTATGGGATGTTCCATTACAGAACGAGTAAAGAGACTTGCCGGTAATGAGATTGAACTAGGTATTGCGATACCAATGATCGAATCTCGGGAAAATAACATACCGATAACAAAGGGAACAACGTATTTTGTTATGCGGTTTGACCGATAAAGATCTTCGTAGAATATGTAGGAGCCAATATGAGCATCCAGGTTCCACTATTGGTTATTGACCAGAGATGAGTCTCGGTCATGTCTACATAGTTCTCGAACCCGTAGGGTCCGCACGCTTAACGTTTGATGACGATCGGTTTTATGAGTTTATGTGTCTTGATGTACCGAAGGTAGTTCAGAGTCCCGGATGTGATCACGGACATGACAAGGAGTCTCGAAATGGTCGAGACATAAAGATCGATATATTGGAAGGCTATGTTTGGACATCGGAATGGTTTCGGATGAGTTCGGGCATTTACCGGAGTGCCGCGGGGGTTACCGGAACCCCCGGGGAGTCAATGGGCCTTAATGGGCCCTAGTGGAGAAAGAAGGTAGTAGGCAAGTGGTGGGGTGTGCCCTCCCTAGGCACAAACTGAATTGGTTTAGGGTTTGGCTCCCCCCCTTTCCTTCTCCTCTCCTCCTCCTTCCTCCTTCTCCTAGTAGGAATAGGAAACGGGGGCAAACCTACTTGGAGTAGGATTGCCCCCCTTTGGACGCGCCTCCTCCTAGGCCGGCCCTCTCCTCCTCCCCCTTTATATACGGGGGAGGGCACCCCATAGACACACAAGTTGATTGTTTAGCCGTGTGCGGTCCCCCCCCCCCCCACAGATTTCCACCTTGGTCATATCGTTGTAGTGCTTAGGCGAAGCCCTACATCGATAACTTCATCATCACTGTCATCATGCCGTCGTGCTGAAGAAACTCTCCCTCGACCTCAGCTGGATCTAGAGTTCGTGGGACGTCACCGAGCTGAATGTGTGCAGATCGCGGAGGTGCCGTACCTTCGGTGATAGGATCGGTCGGATCGTGAAGACGTACGACTACATCAACCACGTTGTCATAACGCTTCCGCTTTCGGTCTACGAGGGTACATGGACAACACTCTCCCCTCTCATTGCTATGCATCACCTAGATATATCTTGCATGTGCATAGGAATTTTTTTGAAATTACTGTGATCCCCAACAGTTTGATGCATCCGTCATCACCAACATTTTGCACGTTTTTGACGGTTTCTTTACACCATCGTTTGCGATTATTGCATCGCACACAGTTTCGTCGAAGGGTCTCTGATCGTAGTGTCGCATTAGCAGCATCTTGGAGTAGTGAAATATCAACTTTATTATTGCCTCTAGGGCATATTTCCTTCACCTCCGGTATTCGGGAGTTGCATAATCTCATAGTCAAGGGAATATATATAAGTCATGAAGAAAGAAATAGCAATAAAACTTAACGATCATTATGCTAAGCTAACGGATGGGTCTTGTCCATCACATCATTCTCCTAATTATGTGATCCCGTTCATCAAATGACAACACATGTGTATGGTCAGGAAACTTAACCATATTTGATTAACAAGCTAGTCAAGTAGATGCATACTAGGGACACTTTGTTTCGTCTATGTATTCACACATGTATCAAGTTTCCGGTTAATACAATTCTACCATGAATAATAAACATTTATCATGATATAAGGAAATATAAATAACAACTTTATTATTGCCTCCAGGGCATATTTCCTTCACTTATAATGGGTGGAATGGGAAGAGCAAACATTTACTTATACCTATAATGAGTCAGTGGTGCCTCCCTGCAGGGTTAAATCTTTTTGAAAAGTCGTGTCCACGGTTATGGACGACCTAGATCTTGGTAACAGTTCGTAGAGCAACGTCAACCTAATAAATTAAACTTGCCAACATGTGTTCCTTGACCATCTCTTCTTCATGGGTCATACAAAGGGAAGTACAAGGTAGTGTTATGTTTGCGTAGGGAGGTGAATAGGATGATTAGTTCACGAGTTACCTTGCTTCGGATTACGCTCCTAGCTTTATCTATTTAGACGTAAGTTGTAGTTAATGCTTAGTGCTTGGAGCTTCACCACTTACCATTTCCTCGCCCATATGTATTGTTAGTGCTAGTACCCTTGATGAGACTTGTTGAGTATTTTGTACTCACCCTTGTCACATCAATAACTTGCGGAGTTCTACAATTGGGATGCTGAGATAGGTCGATATTATGTTGATTTCGATGACCATGCTGAGTAGAATAGTGGATTTCGGCCAGCAGCCTGGAACCAATGGGAGGGATTGTCGGATTTCGGGTTCCGACAAAACCCTTGAGGTTCGAACACTGGGGTGCGCACAAAGATCTCTCCCCCTCTCTAGCTCGCACTCCATATGATCTCGCGGCCTAGCTCGACGAACCCAAAGAACACGAGACACAAGATTTATACTGGTTCGGGCCACCATTGTGGTGTAATACCCTACTCCAGTGTGGTGTGGTGGATTGCCTCTCAGGCTGAGGATGAATAGTTACAAGGGAAGAACAGCCTCTTGAGGAGAGGTGTTCTTGTGTTTGGTGAGCTTGTGTGGTTCGGGATGATCTGGGTCTCCTCTCCCCGCTATGGTGGTGGCTAGTCCTATTTATAGAGGCCCTGCTCCTCTTCCCAAATATTGACCGGGAAGGGATCCCACAATGGCCAAATTAGAAGGGAGACAACTAGTACAAGTTATCCCGACGAAAGTAGTCTTCCCTTGCCAAAGGCTCTGGTGGTGACGCTGTCTTGGGCTCCACGGTGACCTCCTTCCTGATGTCATGTTGGTCTTGGTCTTGTTGCACCAATGTGGAAACCTTTGCCTGATGCCTCGACACTCCTCGCCTGTGCTTGCCTCTTTAGCACCAAAGAGGAAATGAGGACACCGTGCGCGCTAGCGCCCGCCTGGCTCCAGTCGTCATGGCTAGCATCACAAGAACCTCGCGAGGTGTCCCTTGCCTTGATCTCTCCGCCCCTCATGAGCCAGCCTGGTGAGGCAGCCCCTGAGGAGATCTTGTGTCGTCCACCTCGCGAGGCTTGGCCCCTCGCGAGGGTCTTGAGTGTTAGCTGGTGAAGATGGGACGTACAGGGCCGCTGGCGGAGCCACGCCGCGGGCCGCAGGCAGGCAAGTCTGGGGACCCCCGTTCCTAGAACGCCGATAGTAGCCCCCGGGCCCAAGGCACGCTCGGGCTTGGCTTCGAGGCGAAGCCAAAGGGAAAGTGCGGAGCACCGCGGGGCCCCAACAGCCTGCGGCCATGGTTGGCGTGTGGCAACTGATTAGACGTGGGCGTCTCTGCTTCCCCACGCTGCCTCGGCAACTGCCCGACTTGACGGGTCCCTGCTGCATGCAGAAAAGATCATTATTACCTTAGGTCATGGAAGCCGGTGGTTGGCCTCCCCTTGGCTGCAAATGGGTAGTGGGGGCGGGGGCCCCATAATCTATCCCTTCCTTTGCTTCTCCCACTCCTTCTTCCCCGTTCCACTGCTTGCACGCGGTCATGGCGCCGATACGGAGGTTCTCGGCCACGGAGAAGGGCAAGACTCCCCTCAATGAGCCCGAGCTACTCCCGCCGAAGAAGAGGCAGTCCCATCATCACGAGATAGTCGTGAGGCCGGTAGTGTCATGGCCGTGGTACGAGCGGCCACCTCCTGGGTACCCGTTGCCTTTGTACGCCCAAGCTGAGGGCTCCGGAGGGAGGGGCGACGAACGCCGTCGCCAACACTAGGGCCATGGTCGTCGCGCCATGGTGTCGCATGCCTTTGCCCCAGGGGTCCACGTCGTGGACTCCTCGCACGAGTTCGTGATGTGGGTGGCGATGCCTCCGAGCACTTGGATCCGCTTCCCACAGTTCTTCTCCGCCGAGATGCCGCAGAGGGGTCCTCTCGAGATTTGGCTGTAGCATGCCGACTGCGAAGCCCTGGCGATTGGAGCAGAGGTTGAAGCCGTCTCCTCCGAGAGGATCTTCATGACTCGAGCCTGGGGCGAGGTCGCTCGAGTCTGCCGCGCGGAAAGCGCCCTCGCCATCCACTTCGAGTACGACGGCGCCTCCACGCTGTTCTTCAAGAGCTTCGACGAGGAAGGCCGCCGCTTGGAGTGGTGCCCTGAAGGGGGTCGCTAGGACGGTGCAGCAGCTGGCACCAGGCCTGCCGCTGGCCTCGCCCGCAGCTCCTCTAGTGACAGCGGTGACTCCTAGTGGTCCAGCGACTCTCCTGAGCTCGCCGAGACTCCGGAGACAAGCGACGACAGCTACGTGCCCCCGAGCTCCTGCCGGGCCCGGAGCAAGGCTGCTGCGTCCGGCCGCCGCCGTCGCTGATCTGGACGGGGTTGGCGCCGGCCTCCCGTGGCCCACTATTGATGATGACGTCGGCGACGTCCGGCACGCGTAGATAGAGCTCCTAGGAATTCCCTTCCCTTTGTTCCCTGCAAGGAATCGAAACAGACCCCGCGGGGGTGTGTAAAGCGTCTGTAATGTCTTTTGTCGATATTATCTTTATTGTGAAAACTTGCGAGCGCGTGTCCTGCTAAGCCTCAGTCTCCCCTTTCCAACCCCGCGGCAGCTTGGTGCTCTACGCCGACAGGTCCCGGTCCCCAGGCAGGCTGCAGCCGTCGCTGGTATGCCAGGTCGCGATGTCGTGATCAAGGCCAGGAGGTGAGCGGCCTGAGGTCCAGTAAGATCTCCCGAGTCACGATGCTCAAGAGGTCCCCTTTAGTGCGCAAGCAGCTACCTGAGGATGGGAAAGGGAGGTGACGTTGTTGTAGCAGGGCAGTGAAAGGCGGGGATCTTATGCCGTAGCGCTGGGTTGATCCAGGCACGAGACTTATCTTGGCATTCCGGGGCTGATTGCTCATGTTGCGCCATACTTGTGTGTCGGTCACTGTTGGGTAGCTAGGTTAGGTCCGTGCGAGCCTCCCCTCTTCTCCATGCTCTCTTGTGTGCTCTGCGTTCTCAGGTCCCGGCCCTCGAGCGAGCTCAGCCGCTGCTGGTATGCCAGGTCACGATGCCGTGGTCAAGGCCAGGGGGTGAGGGTTGGAGAGCCAGTAAGAGCTCCTGAGCCGCGATGCTAAGGAGGCCCCCTTTTAACGCGCAAGCGAATTTCATGGGAGAAGAGAGAGAGTCCATGGTACCGCCTGCTGTAGTCCTCAGGAAGTTCCTGCAAGCTAGCGCGAGGAAGGGCACAAATTGCCATGGTGATTGCTGGTCCGTCACTGTTACGTGGGAGGGGACTCCCTACTGCGGAGAGCCCCCGAGGCGTGTACAACCACGCCTTGACACGTGGCTTGCATGGCAGGGCTAGACGAGGTGTGTCTAGGCACTCATGAGCCAGCGCGGGACTCACGAGGCCCTACCTCAAGGCGGGTTGCGCCTGGTCTTGGTTCTTGATGGCTGTGGCGTTCTTGCGAGATGGTTAGACAACCTGCGCCGAATGACTTTCCTAAGGTTATTGAACGATAAGGCCAAGCACCAACGACCCCAGGAGGTGACATGAACGGGGCCAGCCCTCCAGACAGAGCTCAGCCGTTGGATTTATCGACGCTGCAGGGACGGGCCCGAGCACAGATGTCGTGCCTAGCCTTCTTATGCGAAGGATCCTAAAGAAAGACGATCGGCGCGCGGCTCCCATGGTGGGTGACAATCAAGCAGGTGATAACCATAGATGGATTATGCATGAGAAGCAAACTAGCTTAAGTAAATGCGAGAATGATACATGCCACTAGGTCAGACCCGAGCGGCCTGGGGATGATGCTGCCCGAGGGGCGCCCCCAGCAGGGTGAACTAAAGATTCAAGCGGATACATGCCACGGGGACTGGCCCACGCGGCCTGGGAATGATGCAGCCCAGGGGGCACTCCCAGCTGAATGAACTTGGAAAAATGTCACCTGTTTTGGTTGTTGAAGGGGTGTTGGGGTAGCTGAAGACACGTAGTGAAGAAGTCGCTCCTCGCGAGCCGTCGAGGCACAGAGCCTCGGGAGGCTCTAGAGGCTCTGGTGGCCTCCTGAGGACCGTCTCCATCTCCACCAGGACTGCGTGATGCCTGGCCTCCTGACCTGCCAGGATGCTTCCCAGGTTGCGCTGGAAGGTGGCAGCCACGCTCGGCAGGCCGAACGACATGCGAACATAGCTGTGAGGCAGACCCTCACACCGTCCAGCACGCGAAGGCCAGAAACGCTCCTGAGATGCGGCCCTGTTGAGCCCTGGGACGTCAATGCAGACGCGCAGCTCACCACCCTCGCCTGGGTGGGGAGTAGCGCCAGGTGGGCGGCGGTCGCCACATATGGCTCTTGCTTCCTGAAGCTCCTGAGTGGTCTTGACGATGAACTCCTGAGCGTCGGGCGCTCCTCACCTGATGCCCTCCTAAGGGAAATGTGCCACGAAGCACGCCTCCACGCGGTGCCCGAGCGCCTACCTCATGACATTGGCTAGGTCCGAGGCCCTCCAGAAGAGAGCCCCCGAGCCCTGCCCGAGGACGGCGCCGGGCGTGCCTCCTATGCAAGGGAGGGAGGCGCCCCAGGCGCAGGCGCATATCCTGAGGTCGCACCGCTAGAGGTGCTGCTCCCTTGAGGTCCAGTGCGGAGTAGCTGCTGCTTCTTCTTCTTGGGGTTGGCCTCAGGAGAGTACTACGTACCCGCGCTGTCAGGGTCTTCGATTGATGCAGCTTGGAAGGTGCGTTCGAGGGAGCACACCGTGTATCTTTCTTCGCAGGGGACGGTAATGATTCCATTGCTTTCCGGCATCTTGAGGATGTTGTAGCCATGGTGGGTGACTGCCATGAATTTGCTAGCGCCGGGTACCCGAGGATGGTGTTGTACGGTAGGAGGATGTGGGCGACATCGAAGTCGACGAGCTCGGTGTGGTAGTTGTCGCGCTGACCGAAGGTGACAGGGAGACGAACTTACCCTATCGGGGTGGTGGAGCCATCAGTCACTCCTGAGAAAGGCTTGGTGGGGTGGAGCTGATCGTATGGCACTTGAAGGCTGTCGAACGTCTCGACGGACAGGACACTGAGCCCTACGCCGCCGTCGATGAGGGTCTTGGTGACTTGGACATTGCTGATGACGGGCTAACAGAGCATCGGGAGAACACCGGCGGTTGCCGCACACTTGAGCTGGTCTGCCGAGCTAAAGGTGATGCCGTACTTGGACTGAGCGAGCACGTGGCCTCGAACTTGGGGAGGGATGCATTCACTTCATGAGAGAACTGCTTGAAGATGCGCTGGGAGGCTGGAGCCTGGGCGCCACCCAAGATGCAGGCGATGGCGCGCGGCTCCTGGAAGCCCCCAGCCCCTTCGTCCTGTTGATGGTCATCGTTCCTTCTTGGCGGCGGTAGCGGAGGGAGACCAGGGCTGCCCTAAGGTCGATCCTCGCGAGGCTGGTCCCTCCAGGCGCCCTCACGAGGCTGGTCCTACCAACGATCCTCGTGAGGCTAGTCGCGCCACTCCTGGCGGGGCCCACAGTCATCCCAGCAACCTCCACCTTGTCCACCTCCTCATCTGTAGCCTCGGTCGTTGCGCTCAGGGCGTCGACCGAAGCGTCCATTTCGAATGGCCCTGAGCTCTTGACAATCGTTGGTGTTGTGGGTGCGCATGTTGTGGAAGGCATAGAACGTATGACTGCCCTTGGACGACTCGGGAAGATCTCGTCCGGGCTTGGTGTCCGGTTCTGCCGCGAGTTTGGCCACCCCTTTGCGCTTCACGTCCTTGACCTTGGCCTTCTTGTAGGATCGAAAGTATGTCTAGAGGGGGGTGATTAGACTACTTGACCAAATAAAAATCTAGCCTTTTCTCAATTTTAAGTCTTGGCAAATTTTAGCAACTTAGCACAAACAAGTAATCAACCTACACATGCAATTCTAAGAGTATAGCAGCGGAATGTAAACCAATTGCATATGAAGGTAAAGGGAGGAGTTTGGAGGTAGCAAACGCAATGTAGACACAGAGATTTTTGGCGTGGTTCCGATAGGTGGTGCTATCGTACATCCATGTTGATGGAGACTTCAACCCACGAAGGGTAATGGTTGCACGAGTCCACGGAGGGCTCAACCCATGAAGGGTCCACGAAGAAGCAACCTTGTCTATCCCACCATGGCCATCGCCCACAAAGGACTTGCCTCACTAGGGTAGATCTTCACGAAGTAGGTGATCTCCTTGCCCGTACAAACTCCTTGGTTCAACTCCACAATCTTGACGGAGGCTCCCAAGTGACACCTAACCAATCTAGGAGACACAACTCTCCAAAAGGTAATAGATGGTGTGTTGATGATGAACTCCTTGCTCTTGTGCTTCAAGTGATAGTCTCCTCAACACTCAATTCTCTCTCATACGACTTGATTTGGTAGAAAGATGATTTGAGTGGAAAGCAACTTGAGGAAGGCTAGAGATCAAGATTTATGTGGTTGGATTGGAATATCTTGACCTCAACACAAGTGTAGGTGGTTCTCTCTCAGAAAATGTATGTTGGAAGTGTAGGCATATTCTGATGGCTCTCTCCATGAATGAAGAGTGGGTGGAGGGGTATATATAGCCTCCACACAAAATCTAACCGTTACACACAAATCACCAAACTCGGTGGGACCGAATCATATAACTCGGTGGGACCGATTTAGTTCAAAATTTGAATGTTAGGATTTTCGGTGGGATCGATATGTCAACTCGGTCGGACCGATTCCATTAGGGTTAGGGCATAACATAATCTCGGTGAGACCAATTACACAAACTTGGTGGGACTGATTTTAGTAATAGGCAAATAGAGAGTTGGTCAGGCAAACTCGGTGGGACGGATTTGCTCATCTCGGTTAGACTGAAACGTTACGAAGGGGAAATAGAGAGTTTGTATTGCAATCTCAGTGGGACCGATCGCTCATCTCGGTTGGACCGAAACATTACGAAGGTAAATAGAGAGTTTGCAACCCCATCTCGGTGAAACCGAGATCCCTATCGGTGAGACCGAAGTGACTAGGGTTTCTGGCAGTAGCTATGTCAAGTGAACTCGGTGGCGCCGGATAGAAGATTTCGGTGGGGCAGAGTTTGACTTTTGGTTTGGGAGATATGTGGATATGAGAAAGTAGTTGAGGGTTTTTGGAGCATATCACTAAGCATTTTGAGCAAGCAACTCATTAAGCAACACATCACCCCCTTTTAATAGTATTGGCTTTTCCTATGGACTCAATGTGATCTTGGATCGCTAAAAGTAAAATGTAGAGTCTTATGCTTTGAGCTTTGAGCCAATCTTTTGTCCTTAGCATTTTGAGGGGTCCACTTTCTAATCCATGCCATGCCAATCACTGAGCTTTTCCTGAAATATTTATCTTCAAGTAGCATTAGCTCAATGAGCTATATGTTGTTAGGAATTACCAAAACCACCCAGGGATAGTTGCACTTTCAATCTCCCCCTTTTTGGTAATTGATGACAACATATAGATCAAAGCTTCGACAAATGATTATAAGATTGAAAAACATCGTCGCTTGGAGAAGTGTGTGATAAGCAAGAGCTCCCCCTAAATTTGTGCATTATTTAAAATTTGCTTTTGAATGCAAATGCACAATCGATTAGGATCATGGGTTACTCTTCCATGTCACATACATCTTGGTGGAGCGCTCAAAATGATAGAAATTAAAAGCATGCACTCATCACCAAGCAAGTGAATGATCACATATGGAATATAAAGGATAGCATCATTCAACCAAACATTAATGTAGCATATGATCAACCACATGATCTCATAAGTATCTCACAAGGACATAAGGACATAAAGTATCTCACACAAGCACACAAAAAAGTTCAACCAAAAGCAAGAGAGATAAAAAGCAGACAGTCTCTCTCGAAGCCTATGATCTATACATATTTCTCCCCCTTTGGCAACAAGTTACCAAAAAGTTTGAAAATGCATAGTGTTATACATCTCTCAGGATTGGTCTTCGGGAGGTGGTGTAGATAGAATTCCAAGGACGAAGGCTTCCGATGATGTAGTTGGAGCTGATGGAGTGGGTGCTGGAGGTGACACTAGAGCTGTAGCTGCTAGTGCTGACACTGAAGCTCTGGCATCTGAGACTGGCACTACAGCAGACCTTGGACCTCGTGGCACACACTTAAAAGCATCAGTGGTTGCATTTCCTCTCCTCTCCTCTGCTTCCTCCTAAAGCTGCTCAACTGCAGTCTGAATCTCAGTCACCTTGATCAAGATCATAGAATTTTGTCTCCACAATCCTCTCCAGGCTCTCCTGATTCTGAGTCAGAGTGGCCAAGCCCTTCTCAATCCTCAGTGTAGCTTGAATCAGAGAGCCTAACTGATCTTGCTTGCTCTTCAGGAAGACTCGAGATGCCTCTTCAACACTTGGCATCTGGGCAGCTTTCTCAGCCTTTTCCTTGGCTCTCTTCTCCTGGACTTGAGCTGATGATGGTTCTTCCTCATTCATCACAACAGTGTTGTCTTCAAACTTAGGATATAGAGGTTGATGCTCCTTTTCCAGAAATAAGTCCCCGTGCCCATCTTAGAATTGATGAGCTCCTGAATATTTGGAGCATACCCACAACTCCTCTTTTGATCAGCAGCAGTCCTCTTGGTCGTTTCGACAATCAAACTCATAACTTTGAACTTCTGGTGAACATAAAAAATTTGTAGCATGTTGATGGAGTGTCCTCGGATCATCTTGTGATCTCCTGACTTGGGTAGCAATGTGTGCCTTAAGTTCCAGTTGATCGTAGGCAGACCAGACAACAAGAAATGCACAGATCCAAACTTGTGAGTTTCCAAAGCCTTATTAGGGATCTCCTTGTACATGTTTGCAATTGAGTTGTGGTCTTTCTTCTTGGTTGCATACACTTCCAAGTCATCTTCATGTTCTTTGGGGGCATTGATTAGCTTGGCCCATTCTTCAACTGTGGACTGGTACCTAGTACCCTCAGACATCCATACTATTCTTCCATCTGGATAGAAGTGGGCAGTGGAGTAAAACTGCATGATCAACTCATCATTCCACTTGGTGAGCTATTGTCCAACGAATTCATCAACTCCACATGCCTTAAAGCTGCCATACACTCTAGGGAAGTGATCTTCATTTTCCCGGATGAACTCCCAGTCCACCCATTTCATGTCACACACTATGGGCTTCCTGTCAAGCAAAATAGTCTCATAGAAATCTTGTTGTTCCTTTGTATGGAACCTGTAGTCAACTGCAGTCCTCCTCCTAACAGCATAGGGATCAGACTGTCTCCACAACCTTAGTCATGCATCTTTCCTGATGTGCATGTCCTCAGCGACTGGATGAGCATCATTGTGGTCGGGAATTTTGGGCTTCAACTTCCTCAAAGCAAGAGAATCATCATCTTCTTCTTCAACTTCAGGCACTGGGGCCTTGTTCTTCTCCTCAGCAGGTATACTCCTGGTGTTCCTCTTGGGCTTTGGGGGTTTCTGAGCAGCAGCCTTGGGAGCAGATTTGGGCTTAGATGGAGCAGCCCCTGACTTGATTGCATCTCCCATAAGCTTCTGAGCCTTAGGAAGTGGTGCAACATCCTCTTCCTCCTCCTCTTCTTCTGGATCTCTCATAATGGAGGATCTTCCAAGCACTCTGGCAGTGGTCTTCTTAACCCTTTCCTTCCTTTTGTTTCCTTCTCCAACAACCTCTTCAGTTGTCTTGGAGGTTTCAGCAGTTGTGGCTCTCACCTTTAAGGTTGGCACCCTCCTGGTAGGGGCCTTCTTGTGCAAGCCAGGCTTAGTTGATGCAACTGTGCCATACTCCTTCTTCAGCACCTTCTTCTTGGAGCTGACTTCCTCCTCAACAGCCACATAATCCTCATCTTTGGAATCTGAGGTCTTCTTCTTCCTTGTTCTGGTGGCTGCCTTGGGCAAGTTGCTTGGTGTGCTCCTGCTGCCATCATCAGAAGTGCTGGAGGAACTAGTGCCCTCACTCAATTGTACATGTTCCTCTGACTTGTTCTGGTTGTCGCTCTGGTCAGACATTTCTGCAAACTTACTGACAACAGACCCTGTGAATAGATATGGATGAGGTAGAGTGGATGAGCATCACAAAGTGCAGAGTTTTTGCAAGAAGAATGGCTTAAAAACTTAGTTTTAGTTCTTCACAGAAAGCATTTCGGAGCTACCAATTTGTAAACTCAATGATACCGAAGCAGCTTTTGGAACCTAAACTAGTGAACTCGGTCAGACCGGGTCACAGTTCGGTGGAACCGAGACTGCTAGGGTTTCACGAAGAATCGAACTCGGTCACACTGATTTGTAGTTTTCGGTCAGACCGAAAGTGCAATTGCAATGGCCTAAGCCAAATCGGTGAGACCGATTTCTACAATTCGGTCGGTCCAAAATGAGTCCGGCGGAGACCTAACCCTAAATTTTCAAATCAAACCTAACTTAAGGGATGTTTTCAGTGGATAGATTGATTGCATACGTGGTCATGATCATGGCAAAGTAATGTGCTACGAATCGGAGTTAAAGGAATAGCACAAAAGATCGAACTCATGCCCTAATTCGGCGGAGTTTTCTACGGCGGCAACAGAGGGGCAGAAATCCGTTGATGGCGACGGAAACCAGCGACGGGAGGTCGCTGGCGGTGAGAGGATGATTCGGAGACCCGAGGCGGCAGAGCAGGACACGCGCGGGCTGAGAGGTTTTGGAGGAATTTCCAAAGTCTCACCCATGGGTATATATATCCCGACCCTATCAGTGTGACCGAGTGGAACAACTCGGTGGCACCGAGATGCAGAATCGCAAGCGGTTGATGCAACTCGGTGTGACCGAAAAGTTCTAATCGGTTGCACCAAGATTGAAAACCTAGATCAACTTAGTGATCTCGGTGTGACCGAAATGGATGACTCGGTCATACCGAAATTCACAAAGAGGTTATGGAAGTCTAAGTCTATGACGAATCGGGGACTCCAAGTGATCCTCACACAGAGTGGTTCGAATCTGACTTGATCAAACTTTGTGATGTAGCATGAATAGAGTTTGAGATGAGAAAAGCATAGATAGCTAGAGGGAGTTCTTAGGCATTCTTGTCCATCCATTTGGAAAAAGAGAAAAAGCCAAACAATCAAAGCAACAAATGGATGTCCTCCAATGAGTAAAATATGCATCCAACATGCTCACACAATAAGATGGCAAATGAAATATGTGACAAAGCATGCACAAACACTCTAGCATCTATCAAGCAATTTGGCGATGACTAGGTCATCTATATATGAGTATATTGACTTAGGAGTCAAATGAGAACATTTGATCGTAGGTCATACTCATCGTTTAATCCCAAGTGGGGTTGCCACTTTTACATAAAGCATTGTTGTGTTCACACCATTAGAGTTGCTTTAGCTCAATTGATTAGAGTAAAGCCCCCCCTAGATGTGATATCCACCCTAAGAGGGATGAACTAACCTTGGGTTTTGTCGATGATGACTCCATGTAGGTGTTGAAGATGTAGATGCTCAATGTTGATGTAGATCCTTTGGAGCAATCCTTTGGAGTGAGTTGCACTTTCAATACCTACACGAGTTAGTCCCACAAGGAACAAACGAGGATATACATAGACATAGAGTGATATTCACATGAGATGATGTCCATGAATGCATTAGGTTACCTTGTCCCTTGTCTTACCAACAAGAGGGTTTGTGACTCCTTGAACTAGTGCAAGATATGGAAGTTGTTTACACTTGTCTTCGCCAAAATGATATGAGTGAAGTATGTTGGCGGAGTCACCCTCAAGAGCTCTCTAGTTCTTCATCTTAGGGATCCACACCATCTTGATAGGAATCCTTGGAGTTGTAGATGTGATGAAGTAGAACTTGATGTAGTCTTGGGAACTCACTTGACCAAGGCTTTGGGAGCTTCCTCAAATGCATCAATCTCCTCTTGAGGCTTTTCCTTGACTTTTTGCTTGTGGTCTTGTGGTGGAAGATCATCTTGAGCTTGTGTTCCTTGGAAAGAAGTAGGATCATACTTCTCTTGTTGAGGAACAAATTTTGTCTTGGGGTATTGATCTTCTTCCCACTCAACTCCATTGGCATTCAACTTTTGTTCAAAACCAACACCTTGATTCTTCCGGTGTCTTCCCTGCTTGCGTACAATTTCCTCAAATTGCTTACTTCCGGAAAGTCTCTTGTAAACACCTTTCTCTATAATTCCCTTCAATAAGCTATTTTCTTGCTCAAGTGTAACTTGGCTAAGAGAATCATTAGTGGAATCAAGAGAACTACTAGAAGAAACATCATTGGGTTTAGCATGATTATTGTTACTACTAGAAGAAGAATATTTCTTACTCTTGTTGCTAGATTTAACTTGTGGCATGTAAGTAGACAAGAGTAAACGCTTGGCAATGTAAGAAGAACTTTTCTTGCAAAGATCATCATTGATCGCTTTTAAGAACCTATGCTCTTGCTCAAGGTTGAGCTTTTCGAAGTGTAACTTCTCATGAGTCTTTAAAAGTTCTTGATGATTTTCCAAGGTAGTTTCATGAGCTAACTTAAAAGCGTTTAGCTCTTTAGTTAGACTCTCAATCTCCTTCTTATCAGCGTCATTCGTTTTGTCTTGATTAGCATGATTAATAGCAAGTTCATCATAGTTTTCATCACTAGAATTGTCAACAAGTAAATCAACATCACCTAGCAAGTCATCTTCATCACTATTGAAATCAACATACTTGGGGTGTGATACATTTGGGCCTTTAGCCATGAATCATCCTCCAATTCCTTCATTTGGTGACTCAAATATGTCGTAGGAGTTGGTTGACACAAGTGATAGACTGGCAACACCTTCATCTTGAGTATATTCGGAGTCGGAGTGATAACTTCTCTCGGAGTGATCGTCAGAGTCGGAGTCGGATACCCATTCACCAATGTGAGCTTGATGTCTTCGTTTTGTGTAGCCCCTTGATGATTTGTCCTTCCTTTCCGAGTCATTGCTTCTCTGTGATGTTCTTCGTTCATAACGGTCATCTCTACTCCTTCTCTATCTTGGTGGTGATTCTTCTCTCCTACTCCTTCTTTTGGGAGAATCTTCTCTTCTTTTGTAGGGAGTCGTACACTCATTAGAGTAGTGTGCGGGTCTTACACAATTGTAGCAATTACGTCCACGACTTGAAGATCTTTTTTCACTGTAGGACCTTGACTTGGAACTTCTTTTTCTAATCTTGTAGAACTTGTTGAAGTTCTTCACCATTAGGCTCAATTCTTCATTGAAGTTTTGTTTCTCACTTGATGATGTGGGAGCATCACATAAGGCTTTGTAAGCACCACTTGACTTGTTGTGAAGCTCTTCCTTATCCTTGAGTGACATCTCATGAGCAACAATCCTTCCAATGACTTCCGTTGGCTTGAGATCTTTGTAATTGGGCATCATTTGGATCAATGTGCACACGGTATCATATTTTCCAACCAAGGCTCTTAGGATCTTCTTGATGATGAATCTATCGGTCATCTCTTCACTTCCCAAGCCGGCAATCTCATTTTTTATGAGAGAAAGCCTAGAGTACATTTCAGCAACACCTTCACCATCCTTCATTTTGAACTTGTCAAGTTGACTTTGAAGCACATCCAATTTGGATTCCTTGACGGAGTCGGTACCTTCGTGCATATCAATCAAAGTATCCCAAATTTCCTTTGCATTCTCAAGACGGCTGATTTTGTTATATTCTTTGGGGCACAATCCGTTGAAGAGAATATCACAAGATTGAGCATTGTATTGCAGCATCTACAACTCTTCCGCGCTAGCCTACGGTTTGGTTCTCTCCCATCAAAGAATTCACCTTGCAAGCCAATACACACAATAGCCCAAACGGCGGGGTTATGTCCAAGAATATGCATTTTCATCTTATTCTTCCAACTAGCAAAATTAGTACCATCAAAGTAAGGACCTCTACGGTGGTAATTTCCCTCATTAGATGCCATACTCTCCTAGGTTGTGAAACCAAGGCTATGATCAGCAAAGCTATGGAAATCAAGGCAAATGGAGACCAAAGCTCTGATACCACTTGTAGGATCGAAAGTATGTCTAGAGGGGGCTGATTAGACTACTTGACCAAATAAAAATCTAGCCTTTTCCCAATTTTAAGTCTTGGTAGATTTTAGCAACTTAGCACAAACAAGTAATCAACCTACACATGCAATTCTAAGAGTATAATAGCGGAATGTAAAACAATTGCATATGAAGGTAAAGGGAGGAGTTTGGAGGGAGCAAACGCAATGTAGACACGGAGATTTTTGGCGTGGTTCTGATAGGTGGTGCTATCGTACACCCACGTTGATGGAGACTTCAACCCACGAAGGGTAATGGTTGCGCGAGTCCACGAAGGGCTCCACCCACGAAGGGTCCACGAAGAAGCAACCTTGTCTATCCCACCATGGCCATCGCCCACGAAGGACTTGCCTCACTAGGGTAGATCTTCACGAAGTAGGCACACTCCTTGCCCATACAAACTCCTTGGTTCAACTTCACAATCTTGACGGAGGCTCCCAAGTGACACCTAACCAATCTAGGAGACACCACTCTCCAAAAGGTAATAGATGGTGTGTTGATGATGAACTCCTTGCTCTTGTGCTTCAAGTGATAGTATCCTCAACACTCAACTCTCTCTCATAGGATTTGATTTGGTATAAAGATGATTTGAGTGGAAAGCAACTTGAGGAAGGCTAGAGATCAGGATTTATGTGGTTGGATTGGAATATCTTGACCTCAACACAAGTGTAGGTGGTCTCTCTCAGAAAATGTATGTTGGAAGTGTAGGCATATTATGATGGCTCTCTCCATGAATGAAGAGTGGGTGGAGGGGTATATATAGCCTCCACACAAAATCTAACTGTTACACACAAATCACCAAACTCGGTGGGACCAAATCATATAACTCGGTCAGACCGATTTAGTTCAAAATGTGAATGTTAGGATTTTTGGTGGGACCGATATGTCAACTCGGTGGGACTGATTCCATTAGGGTTAGGACATAACGTAATCTCAGTGAGACCGATTACACAAACTCGGTGGGACCGATTTTGGTAATAGGCAAACAGAGAGTTGGTCAGGCAAACTTGGTGGGACCGATTCGCTCATCTCGGTTAGACCGAAACGATTCGAAGGGGAAACAGAGAGTTTGCATTGCAATCTCCGTGGGACCGATCGCTCATCTCGGTTGGACCGAAACGTTACGAAGGGAAACAGAGAGTTTGCAATCCCATCTCGGTGAGACCGAGATCCCTATCGGTGAGACCAAAGTGACTAGGGTTTCTGGCAGTAGCTATGTCAAGTGAACTCGATGGCACCGGATAGAAGATTTCGGTGGGGCCGAGTTTGACTTTTGGTTTGGGACATATGTGGATATGAGAAAGTAGTTGAGGGTTTTTGGAGCATATCACTAAGCATTTTGAGCAAGCAACTTATTAAGCAACACCTCACCCCCTTTTAATAGTATTGGCTTTTCCTATGGACTCAATGTGATGTTGGATCACTAAAAGTAAAGTGTAGAGTCTTATGCTTTGAGCTTTGAGCCAATCTTTTGTCCTTAGCATTTTGAGGGGTCCACTTTCTAATCCATGCCATGCCAATCATTGAGCTTTTCCTGAAATATTTATCTTCAAGTACCATTAGCTCAATGAGCTATATGTTGTTAGGAATTACCAAAACCACCCAAGGATAGTTGCACTTTCACTTCTTCTCCTCTGGATCCACAACGGGGATCTCTAGGAGGGACACACGCCCCTCCTCGGCTCTTGCACACTTTGTTGCTATGTTGAACAGCTCCAAAGTCATCCATAGCTCCTCATGGACGGCGAGCTCCTCCTTCATCTTGATGTCGCAGACGCCATCGGAAAACGCTGAGATGATGGCCTCGTCTGTCACCTTGGGGATCTTCATGCGCACGTCGTTGAAGCGTTGGATGTACTTCTGCAAGGTCTCCCCCTGCTGTTGCTTGATGCGGCGCAGGTCTCCCATGGATGAGGGGCGGTCGCGAGTGCCCTGGAAGTTGGCGACGAAGCGGTCGCGCATCTCATCCCAGGAGGAGATCGAGCCTAGAGGCAGGTTCAGGAGCCATGAGCGAGCGCCTGATGGAAATATGCTCTAGAGGCAATAATAAAGTTGTTATTTATATTTCCTTACATCATGATAAATGTTTATTATTCATGCTAGAATTGTATTAACTGGAAACTTAGTACACGTGTGAATACATAGACAAACAGAGTGTCCCTAGTATGCCTCTACTTGACTAGCTCGTTAATCAAAGATGGTTAAGTTTCCTAGCCATGGACATGTGTTGTCATTTGATGAACGGGATCACATCATTAGAGAATGATGTGATGGACAAGACCCATCCGTTAGCTTACCATAATGATCATTCAGTTTTATTGCAACTGCTTTCTTCATAACTTATACACGTTCCTCTTACTATGAGATTATGCAATTCCCGAATACCGGAGGAACACCTTGTGTGCTATCAAATGTCACAACGTAACTGGGTGATTATTAAGATGCTCTACAGGTGTCTCCGATGGTTTTTGTTGAGTTGGCATAGATCGAGATTAGGATTTGTCACTTCGTGTACCGGAGAGGTATCTCTGGGCCCTCTCGGTAATGCACATCACTCTAAGCCTTGCAAGCATTGCGACTAATGAGTTAGTTGCGGGATGATGCATTACGGAACGAGTAGAGAGACTTGCCGATAACAAGATTGAACTAGGTATGAGGATACCGACGATCGAATCTCGGGCAAGTAACATACCGATGACAAAGGGAACAACGTATATCGTTATGTGGTTTGACCGATAAAGATCTACATAGAATATGTGGGAACCAATATGAACATCCAGGTTCCGCTATTGGTTATTAACCGGAGACGTGTCTCGGTCATATCTACAGAGTTCTCGAACCCATAGGATCCGCACGCTTAATGTTCGGTGACGATCGGTATTATGAGTTTAGATGTTTTGATGTACCGAAGTTTGTTCGGAGTCCCGGATGAGATCGGGGACATGACAAGGAGTCTCGAAATGGTCGAGACATAAAGATCGATATATTGGAAGGCTATATTCGGACATTCGAAAGGTTTCAAGTGATTCGGGTATTTTTCGGAGTACGGGAGAGTTATGGGAATTCGTATTGGGCCTTAATGGGCCATACGGGAAAGGAGAGAAATGCATCAAGGGTGGCCGCGCCCCTTCCCCATGGACTGGTCCGAATTGGACTAGGGAAAGGGGGCGCCCCCTTCCTTCCTTCTCCTTCTCCCTTCCCTTTTTCCTATTCCATGTGGGAGGTGGAATCCTACTAGGACTAGGGAGTCCTAGTAGGACTCCACACTTTGGGCGCGCCCTATGAGGGCCGGCCTCCTCCTCCCTCCATCCTTTATATACGTCACCAGGGGACACCCCATAGACACACAAGTTGATTGTTTCCAGCCGTGTGCGGTGCCCCCCTCCACCATAATCCACCTCGGTCATATCGTAACGGTGCTTAGGCGAAGCCCTGTTCCGGTAGCGTCATCATCACTTTCATCACGCCGTTGTGCTGACGAAGCTCTCCCTCGACACTCTGCTGGATCGTGAGTTCATGGGACGTCACCGAGCTGAAAGTGTGCAGATCATGGAGGTGTCGTACTTTCGGTACAAGGATCGGTCGATCGTGAAGACGTACGACTACATCAACCGTGTTGTCATAATGCTTCCGCTTATGGTCTACGAGGGTACGTAGACAACACTCTCCCCTGTAGTTGTTATGCATTGATCACCCACAAGTATAGGGGATCTATCATAGTCCTTTCGATAAGTAAGAGTGTCGAACCCAACGAGGAGCATAAGGAAATGATAAGCGGTTTTCAGCAAGGTATTCTCTGCAAGCACTGAAATAAGTGGTAACAAATAGTTTTGTGACAAGATAAATGGTAACGAGCAACAAGTAACAAAAGTAAATAAAGTGCAGCAAGATGGCCCAATCCTTTTGTAGCAAAGGACAAGCCGGAACAAACTCTTATAATAGGAAAAGCGCTCCCGAGGACACATGGGAATATCGTCAAGCTAGTTTTCATCATGTTCATATGATTCGCGTTCGATACTTTGATAATTTGATATGTGGGTGGACCGGTGCTTGGGTGCTGTTCTTACTTGAACAAGCATCCCACTTATGATTAACCTCTATTGCAAGCATCCGCAACTACAACAAAAGTATTAAGGTAAACCTAACCATAGCATGAAACATGTGGATCCAAATCAGCCCCTTACAAAGCAACGCATAAACTAGGGTTTAAGCTTCTGTCACTCTAGCAACCCATCATCTACTTATTACTTCCCAATGCCTTCCTCTAGGCCCAAATAATGGTGAAGTGTTATGTAGTCGACGTTCACATAACACCACTAGAGGCTAGACAACATACATCTTATCAAAATACCAAACGAATACCAAATTCACATGACTACTAATAGCAAGACTTCTCCCTTGTCCTCAGGAACAAACGTAATTACTCACAAAGCATATTCATGTTCATAATCAGAGGGGTAATAATATGCATATAGGATCTGAACATATGATCTTCCACCAAATAAACCAACTAGCATCAACTACAGGGAGTAATCAACACTACTAGCAACCTACTAGCACCAATCCCGGACTTTAAGACAAGAATTGGATACAAGAGATGAACTAGGGTTTGGAGATGAGATAGTGCTGGTGAAGATGTTGATGGAGATTGCCCTCTCCCGATGACAGGAGCGTTGGTGATGACCATGGTGATGATTTCCCCCTCCCGGAGGGAAGTATCCCCGGCAGAACAGCTCTGCCGAAGCTCTAGATTGGTTCCGCCAAGGTTCCGCCTCGTGGCGGCGGAGTTTCGTCCTGAAAAGTTCCCTCTCATTTTTTTCTCATTGAAAGACTTCATATAGGAGAAGATGGACACCGGAGAGCCACTAGGGGGCCCATGAGGTAGGGGGCGCGCCCTAGGGGGGGCGCGCCCCCCACCCTCGTGAGCAGGGTGTGGGCCCCCTGGCCTTCATCTTTGGCGAGGATTTTCTTTATTTATTTTAAGATGTTCCGTGGAGTTTCAGGACTTTTGGAGTTGCGCAAAATAGGTCTCTAATATTTGCTCCTTTTCCAGCCCAGAATTCCAGCTGTCGGCATTCTCCCTCCTTATGTAAACCTTGTAAAATAAGAGAGAATAGCCATAAGTATTGTGACATAAAGTGAAATAACAGTCCATAATGCAATAAATATCGACATAAAAGCATGATGCAAAATGGACGTATCAACACCCCCAAGCTTAGACCTTGCTTGTCCTCAAGGGAAAAGCCGATAACAATCAATATGTCCTCATGTTTAGAGGTAGAGGCGTTGATAAAAATAAAATACAGACATGAAGGCATCATGATTATTCTCATAACAGCAACATATATAGATTTTGTCATATGATTACTTATGTTCAAGTGATGATCTATTCACAATGCAAAAGTATAAATCATAAACCTTATTGGGCTCCGACAAACTGTCGGTGTACTAGAATAGGGGTACCCTAGTACCCCGAACTTGTGCACGGGCAGTTGCAGCACCCCGCGGCAAGGCTTGCCGGGCGAACGCCAAGATCCTCCGTGGTTCCCTTGGAGCCATTCAAGAACAAAGTATTTAAGCTCAGGAGACAAGGCCCCGGCAAGAGGAGCTTGCCGAGAAGGCCAACCAAGGCACTCCAAGGAACTTGCCGCGATGCGCCACGCGCTCCGGCAAGGCAACAAGGCCCCGGCAAGAGGAGCTTGCCGGGAAGGCCAACCAAGGCACTCCAAGGAACTTGCCGTGACGCGCCACGTGCTCCGGCAAGGCAACAAGGCCCCGGCAGGAGGAGCTTGCTGGGAAGACCAACCAAGGTACCTCGAGGCCCGGTGAGCGACAAGCTTCCGGACCCGACAAGATAACAGCAGCGGCAAGGCGCTTGCCGCAGCAGGCGGCCACTCTGTGCCCACGCTCCAGCGCATCCACCAACGTGTCACTCTGGGGGCCTCTCCAGGCGCGCGTGGCGGGAGGCTGTGCAGCCAGCGGTGCGCAGTGGCATGCGAAGCTGACAAGATCGCCATCGTGGCGAACGGTGGCGCCCCTAACGGTCCTTTTCTGCACTGTTTGGGCGACCCAGGCGGGCATTTAATGCCCTTGTCCCCTGCCGTCAGGGTTAGGTAGGGTGCACTGTACAAGCAATTGTACAAACCACCTCACTTTTTACATTTGTACCCTTCTCTGCGTTGCCACCTGTCGGTGACCCCTTTAGCGTATAAAAGGAGGCCCATGCGCAACGTAGAGGGGGTTCGGTTCGGGAGGTTCGACTCATTCGTTCGCCAGAAAACACTTAGCTCCCGTGAGCAAGAACATAATACAATCAAACAAGCAGCAGTAGGAGTGTTATCTCACCGGAGAGCTCCGAAGCTGGGTAAACTGCTCGTGTGCTTCGCCTCGATCTGCTCTTCGTGCGATCTCCGCCCCCCGCCGAACCGAAAGGGGCCCGGTCCGCCGGCCCCATAGGTGTTCGTGGATTAGTTTCCCCGACATCTTTGGCGCGCCAGGATGCAACTGCACAAGTAACCAAGTGTGAAGCGTGCCAGTTCCACTCCAAACAGATACACCAGCCAGCTCAAGCTCTCCAGACAATCCCTTTATCCTGGCCATTTTCGGTCTGGGGGCTCGATATCCTCGGCCCTTTCCCCCGAGCTGTCGGGGGCTTTGAGTACTTGTACGTCGCAATCGACAAGTTCACAAAGTGGCCGGAAGTGCAGCCAGTGAGGAAGGTGACAGCACAGTCAGCAGTCAAGTTCTTCAGGTCAATTGTTTGCCGTTTTGGGATCCCTAACAGGATCATCACCGATAACGGCATGCAATTTATGAGCCGCACCTTCATGCAGTACGTCCAAGACCTTGGCGCCATGGTCTGCTTCGCTTCTGTTGCTCATCCGAGAAGTAACGGTCAAGCAGAGAGGGCAAATGCTGAAGTGCTGTGCGGGCTCAAGGCCAGAACTTTCGACAGGCTGCACAGGTGCGGAAGAAACTGGATCGAGGAGCTGCCGGTGGTTCTTTGGTCGATCAGAACGACGCCAAATCGAGCCACTGGCCAGACGCCTTTCGCTCTAGTCTATGGAGCAGAGGCAGTTCTCCCCACGGAACTCGTATATGGATCGCCTTGAGTGCTCGCTTATGATGAGCTTGAGCAAGAACAGCTGCGACAAGACGACGCGCTGCTCCTTGAGGAAGATCGTCTTCAGGCTGCTGTACGAGCTGCTCGATACCAGCAAGCTTTGCGCCGCTACCATAGCCGCAAAGTTAAGGCCAGAAGCTTTGAGGAAGGCAACCTTGTTCTTTGGCGCGTTCAGTCTGCCAAGAATTCCAACAAGTTGACGCCGAAGTGGGAAGGCCCTTATCGGGTGAAACGAGTCACAAGGCACGGCGCTGTCCGCCTTGAGACCGAAGATGGCATTCCGCTGAGCAACTCCTGGAACATAGAACATCTTCGTAAGTTTTTCCCGTAGGGCGCGGTTGCCGGAACCCGTTCCGGCAACCACCTTTTGTACAAGTCTTGCCGCTGTTGCATGTAATCCTTTGTACAAAGCCGGGCGCAGATCCCGTGCATAAGTAAAACCCCATGTGCTCCGCACAACTTGTCCATTTCATGCATTAGTTTCTTTCTTGCATGCGTTATCTGACACTTTGTGCAGCACCTACATCCGGTAAGCAATAACGAGCCGAAGGGCTCCATATCATTATTTTCTCTTCTTTCTTCTTTTCAACAAAGGAAAAGAAGGTTCCCTCGCACACAAGTTTGCCGGGGGGGAGGAGAAGATTGTGGTATGGACCAGGCATCATTCAAGCAAAGATTTGCCTTGCCGGGAAGCAAACGACAAAAAAGCTAAGTTGCCAAAGTTTGAGCAATCAGTTTTTAAATTTTTGAGTTATTTTCCTCGAACGACCCTGCTTTGTATGGAAAACCTGTGCGCGGAGGAACCAACTCGTGGCTAGTTGCGCCCTTACTTTGTTTCGAGTCCGCTCAACAACTTAAGTGTGCTACATCCAGTCGTGACAAGGTTTCTTGTCGGAAGCAGCGCCGCCAGCAGGCTGCTGAAGTTCCGCACTCAGCGCTCGCGGCTCGGGTGCCTGCGCCGACAAGTTCCCTAGAAGCGTAGGGTAAAAACATACAAAGGAAGGAATCTAGTAGAGGAAATAACATAGCAATTGATAACAGAAATAAAGTTATATTACAAGATAACTTGTCGCGGCTCTAACAGACTGTTTTCATAACGTGATTAGCAGCGACAAAGGAAAAGAAGAAATGGGCGGCCTAGTCTACGCGGTCGCCCTCAACCCTCTTGATCTCGCTCACCTTGTCCACAATGGGTGCGACAAGGGCCTTGAGTGCGTCCCGATCGGCGTCTGGCGGCAAGGACTTGAGGACGTTGGTGAAGCTGAGGCCTGGATTGCGGAAGGCCACCTTCATCAGCACCTTCTGGAGAACCCCGGTGCAGATTTTGCGCGACTCGTCGGCCAGCTGCTTTGGGATCCTCTCCCGGAGCCGCTGGAGTGCCGTCGCCACGCCCTTGAAGAACAGGCTGAGCTTGGCGCTGGGTTGGAGATTCTCGTCGGAGGGATACCCAAAGTCCTCCATCCCCAGCTGCGCCAGCTCCTCGTTGATGACAGCGGCAATATTCACCAGACCCTTAGTCCAGTGCTCCACACTGTCTCTGAACGAGTTCTGGGTAACTGCGATGCTCTCCAGCAACGCCTTGTCAGCTTTGACCTTCTCCGACAAGGTCTTCTCCCGCTCCTTGGCGGCCTCCAACATCTGCATCAGCGTGGCCAGCTTCAACTCCAGGTCTGCATTGGAATCCTTGGCGGCGCTGAGCTCCTTGCCCCTCTCAGCGAGAAGACCTTGCAGCTCACCATGGGCGGCAGCATCCTTCTCACGCTCATGCTTGAGCGCGGCAAGCTCCTCGCCGCTCTTCCCAATGTTGGCCTCCAGCTGCGCCACCTTCTCCTCCAGCTCTTTCTTGGCGGCCTCTGCAATTGCGGCAGCGTCCTTTGCCTCCTTGAGCGCCCCGCCAAGTGCTTGCTCGCGCTCGGCGAGCTCCTCCTCGTAGCTGTCGAGGTTGGCCTTCCGCTGCACCAATTCGCCTTCTCACGCGGATTGCTTCTCGGCGGGGGGCGGAGATCGCACGAAGAGAAGATCGAGGCAAAGCACACGAGCAGTTTACCCAGCTTCGGAGCTCTCTTGAGAGATAACACTCCTACTGTTGCTTGTTTGATTGTATTATGTTCTTGCTCGTGGGAGCTAAGTGTTTTCTGGCGAACGAATGAGTCGAACCTCCCGAACCGAACCCCCTCTACGTTGCGCATGGGCCTCCTTTTATACGCTAAAGGGGTCACCGACAGGTGGCAACGCAGAGAAGGGTACAAATGTAAAAGGTGAGGTGGTTGGTATAGTTGCTTGTATAGTGCACCCTACCTAACCCTGACGGCAGGGGACAAGGGCATTAAATGCCCGTCTGGGTCGCCCAAACAGTGCAGAAAAGGACCGTTAGGGGCGCCACCGTTTGCCACGATGGCGATCTTGTCAGCTTCGCATGCCACTGCGCATCGCTGGCTGCACAGCCTCCCGCCACGCGCGCCTGGAGAGGCCCCCAGAGCGACACGTTAGTGGATGCGCTGGAGCGTGGGCACAGAGTGGCCGCCTGCCGCGGCAAGCGCCTTGCCGCTGCTGTTATCTTGTCGGGTCCGGAAGCTTGTCGCTCACCGGGCCTCGAGGTACCTTGGTTGGTCTTCCCGGCAAGCTCCTCTTGCTATGTCATCCATGTAGGCTTCCACATTTCTGTGCATCTGCGGCTCAAAAGCATGGTGGACTACCCTTGCGAATGTTGAACCAGCATTCTTCAAACCGAAAGGCATCCGTACGAAGCAGTACGTGCCACACGGGGTGATAAATGTGGTTTTCTCTTCATCTTCTTCTGCCATGAAGATCTGATGGTATCCTGAGTATGCATCAAGAAATGAAAGCAAATCACATCCGGCTGTGGAGTGAACAATCTGGTCAATGCGCGGCAAGGGAAATGGGTCTTTGGTACAAGCTTTATTAACATCAGTGAAGTCAATACAAAGCCTCCATTTCCCGTTAGCCTTGCGCACGACAACAGGATTGGCCAACCACGTGGGATGGAGCACTCCTCTGACAAGGCATGCTGCTTCCAACTTCTTGATTTCTTCTGCGATGAATTCTTGGCGCTCCACTGCCTGTTTCCTGACTTTTTGCTTGACGGGCCGCACATGAGGACAGACGGCAAGGTGGTGCTCAATTACTTTCCTGGGAACACCGGGGATATCAGACGGTTGCCACGCAAACACGTTGACATTCGCCCGCAGGAAAGCAACGAGCGCGCTTCCCTATTTGGGGTCAAGAGAAAGAACAGGGCGACCCTGATTCAAGATTTAGACGAGACATTTGCAAATCTGCGCAAGATCAACCTCAAGCTTAACCCCGAGAAGTGCGTGTTTGGAGTCCCTTCCGGCAAGCTTCTCGGGTTCTTCGTGTCTCAGCGGGGAATTGAAGCCAATCCCGACAAGATCAAGGACATTGAGCAGATCGAAGCACCAAAGCGTGTCAAGGATGTACGAAGGCTTGCCGGTTGCGTGGCTGCTCTCAACAGGTTTATCTCTAGATCTGCTGAGCGCGCCCTACCATTTTTCAAAATTTTGAAAAAGGCAGGTCCAATAAAATGGACTCCGGAGGCGGAGGCCGCACTGCAGGACTTGAAGAGATACCTGTCCTCCACTCCAACACTTGTCGCACCTAAGCCGCAAGAGAAGTTGCTGCTGTATATAGCGGCAACCAATCAAGTGGTTAGTGCTGCGTTAGTGGCGGAGAGGGAGGCAGATGATGAGCCAGCAACCATGGCAGATGCATCCAGCGACAAGCAGGGGGCTTCGTCGACAAGCTCTGGTCCCGACAGAGATGGATCTGCGCAGGGGCATGATAAGATGCAGAAGAGAATGGTGCAGCGCCTAGTTTACTTTGTCAGTTCCCTTCTACAGGGGGCTATGTCAAGGTACTCTGGTGTGCAGAAGTTGCTTTTCGGCCTCCTCATGGCCTCGAGAAAGCTGCGCCATTACTTCCAAGCACATGAGATCACAATCGTCACTCGCTTTCCGCTGAAGAGGATACTGCAAAATCCAGAAGCGACAGGCAGGATTGTCGAGTGGGCGCTGGAACTGTCAAGCTTTGGCCTCAAGTTTGAGAGCACTTCAACTATCCAAAGCAGAGCATTGGAAGAGTTCATAGCAGAATGGACGCCAACACTAGATGAAGAAATTCCAGAGATGAGCATCCCCGTCAAAGAGGCAAACAAAGAGTGGTTGATGTACTTTGATGGTGCCTTCTCGCTGCAAGGCGCCGGTGCGGGCGTGCTGCTTGTCGCGCCCACCGGAGAGCACCTCAAGTACGTAGTCCAGATGCACTTTCCCAAGGAGCAAGCAACCAACAATACTGCAGAATATGAAGGATTGCTTGCCGGTCTCAGAATCGCAGCAGACCTTGGGATCAAGAAGCTCATTGTCAGGGGTGACTCACAGCTTGTCGTCCGCCAAGTGAACAAGAACTACCAAAGTCCATTGATGGAAGCATATGTTGATGAAGTGAGGAAACTACAAGAGCACTTTGACGGCCTATAGATGGAGAATATCCCAAGAGCTCGAAATGACATTGCTGATGGCCTGTCAAAGTGCGCCGCACTAAAGTTACCTGTGAAACCAGGGATCTTTGTGCTCAAGTTGACTCAACCATCCGTAACACCATCAACTGGACAAAGCAAGAAGAGGAAGTTGGTTTCTGGTGACTACTTTCCGGCAGAGCTCCCCAAAGCCACCGCCAAGAAAGTCCCCAAGATCAACACCAAGAATGCTGAGGAGCAGTCTGCTCCGGCAAGCCTTATGGATTGTTCCTTTGAAGCAGACGCTCCCGACAAGTTTTGCTCCGGCAAGCTTGCCGGGGAACATCAAGCTCCGGCAGGGCCGCAAGTCCTTGCCGTAGAAGCGGATGTTCCCGCAGCAGCAGATGTGCCTTTAGTCCTTGTTGTCGAGCCACAAGCTCCAGCATGGGCACAGCAGATTGTCCATTTCCTTCAGACAGGAGAACTTCCCGAAGAGCAAGAAGAAGCGGAAAAAGTAGCCCGGCAGTCAAGTATGTACCAGTTTGTCGATAGCATACTGTACAGAAGAAGACTCAACGGTGTGAAATTGAAGTGTATTTGCCGGGAAGATGGACAAAAGCTGTTGGCAGAGATACATGGAGGCATATGTGGCCACCACATTGGCGCAAGAGCACTTGCCGGCAAAGCTTTCCGGCAAGGTTTCTTTTGGCCGACGGCCCTCCAGGATGCAACTGCACAAGTAACCAAGTGTGAAGCGTGCCAGTTCCACTCCAAATAGATACACCAGCCAGCTCAAGCTCTCCAGACAATCCCTTTATCCTGGCCATTTTCGGTCTGGGGGCTCGATATCCTCGGCCCTTTCCCCCGAGCTGTCAGGGGCTTTGAGTACTTGTACGTCGCAATCGACAAGTTCACAAAGTGGTCGGAAGTGCAGCCAGTGAGGAAGGTGATAGCACAGTCAGCAGTCAAGTTCTTCAGGTCAATTGTTTGCCGTTTCGGGATCCCTAACAGGATCATCACCGACAACGGCACGCAATTTACGAGCCTCACCTTCATGCAGTACGTCCAAGACCTTGGCGCCAAGGTCTGCTTCGCTTCTGTTGCTCATCCGAGAAGCAACGGTCAAGCAGAGAGGGCAAATGCTGAAGTGCTGCGCGGGCTCAAGGCCAGAACTTTCGACAGGCTGCGCAGGTGCGGAAGAAACTGGATCGAGGAGCTGCCGGTGGTTCTTTGGTCGATCAGAACAACGCCAAATCGAGCCACTGGCCAGACGCCTTTCGCTCTAGTCTATGGAGCAGAGGCAGTTCTCCCCACGGAACTCGTATACGGATCGCCTCGAGTGCTCGCTTATGATGAGCTTGAGCAAGAACAGCTGCGACAAGACGACGCGCTGCTCCTTGAGGAAGATCGTCTTCAGGCTGCTGTACGAGCTGCTCGATACCAGCAAGCTTTGCGCCGCTACCATAGCCGCAAAGTTAAGGCCAGAAGCTTCGAGGAAGGCGACCTTGTTCTTCGGCGCGTTCAGTCCGCCAAGAATTCCAACAAGTTGACGCCGAAGTGGGAAGGCCCTTATCGGGTGAAACGAGTCACAAGGCCCGGTGCTGTCCGCCTTGAGACCGAAGATGGCATTCCGGTGAGCAACTCCTGGAACATAGAACATCTTCGTAAGTTTTTCCCATAGGGCGCGGTTGCCGGAACCCGTTCCGGCAACCACCTTTTGTACAAGTCTTGCCGCTGTTGCATGTAATCCTTTGTACAAAGCCGGGCGCAGATCCCGTGCATAAGTAAAACCCCATGTGCTCCGCACAACTTGTCCATTTCATGCATTAGTTTCTTTCTTGCATGCGTTATCTGACACTTTGTGCAGCACCTACATCCGGTAAGAAATAACGAGCCGAAGGGCTCCATATCATTATTTTCTCTTCTTTCTTCTTTTCAACAAAGGAAAAGAAGGTTCCCTCGCACACAAGTTTGCCGGGGGGAAGGAGAAGATTGTGGTATGGACCAGGCGTCGTTCAAGCAAAGTTTTGCCTTGCCGGGAAGCAAACGACAGAAAAGCTAAGTTGCCAAAGTTTGAGCAATCAGTTTTTAAATTTTTGAGTTATTTTCCTCGAACGACCCTGCTTTGTATGGAAAACCTGTGCGCGGAGGAACCAACTCGTGGCTAGTTGCGCCCTTACTTTGTTTCGAGTCCGCTCAACAACTTAAGTGTGTTGCATCTAGTCGCGACAAGGTTTCTTGTCGGAAGCAGCGCCGCCAGCAGGCTACTGAAGTTCCGCACTCAGCGCTCGCGGCTCGGGTGCCTGCGCCGACAAGTTCCCTAGAAGCGTAGGGTAAAAATATACAAAGGAAGGAATCTAGTAGAGGAAATAACATAGCAATTGATAACAGAAATAAAGTTATATTACAAGATAACTTGTCGCAGCTCTAACAGACTGTTTTCATAACGTGATTAGCAGCGACAAAGGAAAAGAAGAATTGGGAGGCCTAGTCTACGCGGTCGCCCTCAACCCTCTTGATCTCGCTCACCTTGTCCACAATGGGTGCGACAAGGGCCTTGAGTGTGTCCCGATCGGCGTCTAGCAGCAAGGACTTGAGGACGTTGGTGAAGCTGAGGCCTGGATTGCAGAAGGCCACCTTCATCAGCACCTTATGGAGATCCCCGGCACAGATTTTGCGCGACTTGTCGGCCATCTGCTTTGGGATCCTCTCCCGGAGCCGCTGGAGTGCCGTCGCCACGCCCTTGAAGAACAGGCTGAGCTTGGTGCTGGGTTGGAGATTCTCGTCGGAGGGATACCCAAAGTCCTCCATCCCCAGCTGCGCCAGCTCCTCGTTGATGACTGCGGCAATATTCACCAGACCCTCGGTCCAGTGCTCCACAGTGTCTCTGAACGAGTTCTGGGTAACTGCGATGCTCTCCAGCAGCGCCTTGTCAGCTTTGACCTTCTCCGACAAGGTCTTCTCCCGCTCCTTGGCGGCCTCCAGTGTCTGCATCAGCATGGCCAGCTTCAACTCCAGGTCCGCATTGGAATCCTTGGCGGTGCTGAGCTCCTTGCCCCTCTCAGTGAGAAGACCTTGTAGCTCACCGTGGGCGGCAGCATCCTTCTCACGCTCATGCTTGAGCGCGGCAAACTCCTCGCTGCTCTTCCCAATGTTGGCCTCCAGCTGCGCCACCTTCTCCTCCAGCTCTTTCTTGGCGGCCTCTGCGATTGCGGCAGCGTCCTTTGCCTCCTTGAGCGCCCCGCCAAGTGCTTGCTCGCGCTCGGCGAGCTCCTCCTCGTAGCTGTCGAGGTTGGCCTTCCGCTGCACCAATTCGCCTTCTCACGCGGACTGCTTCTCGGCGGCCAGCCTTTGTTCCTCCTCAGCTTCGGCCTTCTCGAGAAAGAAGGCCGTGCGCTCCTCGTCGAGTCGCTCCCGCTCCTGTGCTAGGGCCCGGAGAGCTTCTTGATTGTGGCCCCGGAGCTCCTCCGCGCGCTTCTCCATGTCAACTCCTGCCTTCGCGACAAGCGCTTCCCGGGAAGCCAGCTTGGCTTGCCATGCGCGGTAGAGTGACAGCAGCTTCCGCAGCAGCTGCTCCTCCTCAGGCTCGCCACTGCTGCTGCTGGGCGCGTCAACCAACGACAGTCCGGCGGAGGCGAGCACCTCATCATCGAAAGATTCCCCCTCGACCGGCGCCCTGGAGCTCGACGCCCAGGGTAGCTTGATGAAGATATCGTCACCGGCCTTCAAGTAGGCGCCGGGCTGGGGCTCCTCGGAGCCCGGCTCCGCAGCAGCGGCAGAGGGATCGGCGGTCGGCGCAGCGCCTGGCGCTCCTGCGGCCTCAGGGTCGTCAGTGCGATCGCCCGACCCCTCGCCGGCTTCTGCGGCGGCAGACTTGGCGGCCTCCTCGCCGGCGGTCTCATCAGCACCGGCCCCTTCCTCGCCGGCGCCCTCTGTCTCCATTGGCTCAGCAGCAGATGGGTCTGAAGAACGAAGAAGGGAGAAAAATCAATCAAAAATCCAAGAGAAGAAAATCAAAAGAAGAAGAACCCAAGGGAAAGTTTTTGGACAACTGAATTACCTGTGCCAAGATCGGCAGTTGCGGTCCCGGCCGCCGCAGGATCGACGGTGCTACCCCTTGCCGGAGAGTTCTCCCTTGCCGGAGAGCGCTCCCTTACCGGGAACTCCTCCCTTGGCGGCGTAGTTGAAGCAGATGGCACTTCAGGACCAGCTTCCGGGCGCTCCTGATGTGGCTGATCTGCTCCTACACAAATCAACAAGCAAGATGTCAACAAAGGAAAAAGCACTCATGCGCGCCTGACAGCAGAAAGCTAACTATGAACTTACGCTGGGGGCTGCGCTGGGGGCTGCTTTGAGGAGTGATTGCCGGGTCCGTCAAGGTGGTCTCGGACCCACCCCCTGCTGACACGGTGGGGTCATCTTCGATGACAATCACCGCGGCCTTGGCCCTCTTCGCCGCTCTCTGGGCCAGCGTCCTGAAAAGAAAGGAGTCCAGATTGAAGCAAGTCAGATACAAGATAAAAACAGCAAGATTGAAGAACTACAAGAGCACCAAAGAAACTTACTCTTCTTCCTCCTCGTCGGAGCTGAGTGCGGAAAGATCAAAGTTCGGCTCCCCTCCGGTGCGGCGAGGCGAAGGAGTAGGATCCCTTGCCCGCTTGGCGGGGGCGGTGGCGGTGGCCTGGGAAGATCCCGCTCCAGTTGCCGCTGCTGCGTGAGGCGCTCCCGCGGCAACATTGCTTGCCGCGGTAGAGCGTGTCGCACGGCTCGGCGGCTGTTGACCCGGCTGCCGCCCCGCTACGTCCGCGGCCCTGCGAAGACGCCTCCTTGGCGGGGCCGGGGGCTCCGCCTGCGGCAAGCTTTCTGAAGGCTCGGGCTCTTCCTCGCCGACCTCGCTCTGCTCGGCTTCAGAACCGGCAGGCTCTTCCTCGCCAATGAACTCTGCGCGCTCGGCAAGGTTTGCCGCTTCTGCCGCCTCTGCCTCCTCCACAGTGAACCCGAACATGCCCGCGGCGGCTGCGGCCGCAACCTCTTCCGCCCTAGTGGCGATGGGCTGCAGCTCCTCGTCGGTGGTGTCACGGGTGAGGCTCTTCTGCTCATCAGCATGGACCGGCACTTCTTCTAAGTTGTCGAAGAACGCTTGCACGACGTCATCCGCAGGCTCTTGCCAAGTTGGAACGATTCCGTGTGAATCGCACAACGGCATCATGGCGCAGATCCGGTCAAGCGAAGAATTGTTGCACAATGGAACGACGCCCCTCGGCAACGTGAATGGGTGCTGGGGGTCGCGTTTGAACAACTCCAGGAGCATTGCATCCAGCTCCAAGACGGTGAAGTTGTAGTTGAGGCCCGGCCGCAGCCTCATGATGTCCGCCGAGTTCTTGAATTCCCAGGCGGGCCTCCCCCTCTCCTGCAGGGGGGCGATGCGGCGGCGGAGGAAATCTGCGCCTACAGCGCCTACAGTGAGCCCGGCAAGCCTGAGGCGAAGGATCCTAGTAATGGCGATCTTCAGCCTCTCGTCTTCTGGGGCCACGTTGATCCAGTCATTGCCGCGCACTATTGGAGCTTGGCGCACGGCGGTGAAGGGCTGCGGATTCTCCTCGACGATCCAGCACCACTCCGGTCTCCACTCCTCCCACTTGCTGCGGAGCTCACCCTCCAAGTACGCCTCCTTCTTGCCGACTCTCGAGATCCAGGCGATCCCTCCGGCAAGCGGCTCTCCTCTCTCTACCCGAGGTATGAAGAAGTGGCGGAAAAGGGCAACATTGGGGTGGACTTCGACAAAGTTTTCGCACAAATGTGCGAAAACTGCCATGGTCAGAACAGCGTTGGGGGTGAAATCAAGGAGGCGGAAGCCGTAGGTGTTCATGATATCGCAGAAGAACTCCGAGAAGGGCGGGCAGAGCCCGCAATAGAAGAACAGCGCGAAGAATGGGTACCCGTTTGGAGCCAGTTCCGAAGCAGCGGCCGGGAGTACCCTCGTGCGCGGATGCGCCCGCGTCTCCGTCGCCCAAAAGAGGTAGAAGTACTCCCTCAGCTCCTTCACACCGAGCTGGGGGGAGAAGATCGCCTGCTCCTTCCGCAGCGCCGCGAGCCGCTGCGCCTCGGCCGACTTCACGCCCTTTCCCTTGTCAGCTTTCGGAGCCATGGCGGAGGTGGTGGGGGAGGTCGACGGCGTTGGTGATGCTGGTGGCAATGGGGGGCGGAGCGCTGCTCTCTCGGCTTCGAGAAGAAGGGGGGAGCGGCGGAGGTTCGTGAAGATGGAGTAGTAGCAACTAGCGAGGGGGAACGAACTGCCCCTGTTTCCTCTGCTTATAAAGAGGAACGGGGCAGACGTTTCGCCCTTCCGAATAAAGAACCACCCACGATCTCTCCCACGACGCCGCATTCAACGCGTGCTGTTAGGGGAGAGCGCGGTGGATATGGAGCGAGATTCGGCGTGGCCCAGTCCGCGTGTGCCCGTGCCCTGTCTTGGGCCTGGCCCAACAGCGCTCGGCACCGTGCCTGGCCCAGGCCCGGGGGCTCCTGTCGGTGTACTAGAATAGGGGTACCCTAGTACCCCGAACTTGTGCACGGGCAGTTGCAGCACCCCGCGGCAAGGCTTGCCGGGCGAACGCCAAGATCCTCCGTGGTTCCCTTGGAGCCATTCAAGAACAAAGTATTTAAGCTCAGGAGACAAGGCCCCGGCAAGAGGAGCTTGCTAGGAAGGCCAACCAAGGCACTCCAAGGAACTTGCCGCGACGCGCCACGCGCTCCGGCAAGGCAACAAGGCCCCGGCAAGAGGAGCTTGCCGGGAAGGCCAACCAAGGCACTCCAAGGAACTTGCCGTGACGCACCACGCACTCCGGCAAGGCAACAAGGCCCCGGCAAGAGGAGCTTGCCGGGAAGACCAACCAAGGTACCTCAAGGCCCGGTGAGCGACAAGCTTCCGGACCCGACAAGATAACAGCAGCGGCAAGGCGCTTGCCGCGGCAGACGGCCACTCTGTGCCCATGCTCCAGCGCATCCACCAACGTGTCGCTCTGGGGGCCTCTCCAGGCGCGCATGGCGGGAGGCTGTGCAGCCAGCGGTGCGCAGTGGCATGCGAAGCTGACAAGATCACCATCGTGGCGAACGGTGGCGCCCCTAACGGTCCTTTTCTGCACTGTTTGGGCGACCCAGACGGGCATTTAATGCCCTTGTCCCCTGCCGTCGGGGTTAGGTAGGGTGCACTGTACAAGAAACTGTACCAACCACCTCACTTTTTACATTTGTACCCTTCTCTGCGTTGCCACCTGTCGGTGACCCCTTTAGCGTATAAAAGGAGGCCCATGCGCAACGTAGAGGGGGTTCGGTTCGGGAGGTTCGACTCATTCGTTCGCCAGAAAACACTTAGCAAGAACATAATACAATCAAACAAGCAGCAGTAGGAGTGTTACCTCTCCGGAGAGCTCCGAAGCTGGGTAAACTGCTCGTGTGCTTCGCCTCGATCTACTCTTCGTGCGATCTCCGCCCCCCGCCGAACTGAAAGGGGCCTGGTCCGCCGGCCCCATAGGTGTTCGTGGATCAGTTTCCCCGACACAAACTATAATCTCAGTCATTGAAGCAATTGTAATTTATCATAACATCGGAAAGAGTCTATGTCAGAGCTAAAAAGCAAGTCCACATACTCAACTATCATTTAGTCCTCCATAATTGCTAACACTCATGCAATACTTGTGGTTACGGAGTTTTAATCGGACACAGAGAAAGATAGGGGCTTATAGTTTTGCCCCACAACCTTTTACCTTAAGGGTAGTGTCAACAATAATGGTTCATGCTCCCCTACATCCAATTAGATATATATATCATGTTATTTCCAACATGCTGAGCTTGCCAAAGGATAAAATGGAAAAGAAAAGGTGAAGATCACCATGACTCTTGCATAAGGTAGAAGATAATAATAAAGGATAGGCCCTTCGGAGAGGGAAGCAGAGGTTGCCATGCGCTTTTATGGTTAGATGCACAAAATCTCAATGCGAAAGAACGTCACTTTATATTGCCCCTTGTGATATGAACCTTTATTATGCAGTCCGTTGCTTTTATTACTTCCACATCACAAGATTGTATAAAGCTTATTTCTCCCACACCAATCAATCATACATATTTAGAGCAATTTTTATTGCTTTGCACCGATGACAACTTACTTGAAGGATCTTACTCAATCCATAGGTAGATATGGTGGACTCTCATGGAAAAACTGGTTTAAGGGTATTTGGAAGCACAAGTAGTATTTCTACTTGGTGCTGAGAATTTGGCTAGCATGAGGGGGAAAGGCAAGATCAACAAGTTAGAGGATCCATGACAACATACTTTATCTCAGATATAAGAAAGACATAACTCATTACGTTGTCTTCCTTGTGCAACATCAACTCTTTAGCATGTCATATTTTAATGAGTGCTCCCAATCATAAAAGATGTCAATGATAATATATCTATATGTGAAAACCTATCTTTCCTTATTACTTCCTATTAATTGCAACAATGACCGAAGCTATGTCTGCCAACTCCCAACAACTTTTAATCATCATACTCTTTCTATGTGAAGTCATTACTCTCAATAAGATCAATATGAAATTTTTGTTTCTTTTTATTATTTTTCTCTTTTCTTTTATTCACCCAAGATCATGGCAAAATAATCAAGCCCTTGACTCAACACTAATCTTTATTATATATAGCTCACGTACTCGATTACAAAGAAAGATCATAAAGCAAACTAAAAACTATATCATGTCGTAAACTTTATTCTACTAGATCAAGATACTACTAATAGGATCGAACTGAGAAAAAAACGGTAAAGATAGGAGTTGTGATTGTGATACGATACCGAGGCACCTCCCCCAAGCTTGGCAGTTGCCAAGGGGAGTGCCCATACCCATGTGATTATATCTCCTTTGTCGGTGAAGAAGGTGGAGGTAACGGATAATCGCACATCGAGCGTAAGAGGTCCTCCAGCTTGCGAATAATGCCTTTGAGTGCGACAATATGCTCCTTCAACAAAATATTTTCTTGTGTGAGATACTTGTTTTGTATACAAGCTAACTCAATCATCTTGAAAGCTTCGATCTTAGTTGGGGTAAGAAGGTTATGATCAATTTGAAGGATGTCTTTTGCTGCTGGAGCTTGATCCTCCGTGGCCTTCTTTATCCTTTCATCCTTGTTGACCCTCGTGGGTTCTTCCCTCTTCAGATCTATCTTCATTAGCCAAGCATCGTTGTCACCATTGTTGGAGGAGGGAGACGACATGATGCCTAGCCTGGAAAACCCTGATAGAAAACAGCTCGAAACAAGAACAGAGGAGGTTTGCGTGATACGGGAGTCAAAACCTTCGGGAGGTTATATAGTGAATTTTTACCGACCAAAATATGTAATGTGTAAGAAAACGGAGTTCGGAAGGCACGAGGTGCTCACGAGGTAGGGGGCGCGCCCACCACCCTCGTGGGACCCTCATGTCCTTCCCGGACTGCTACTTATTTTTCTATTTTTCTAAATATTCCAAAATAGAGAAATATTGCCTTAAAATTGTTTTGGAGTCAGTTTACTTACCGTACCACATACCTATTCCTTTTCGGAGTCTGAAACGCTCCGGAAAGTGTCCCTTATGTATTCCTCCAGGGTTACGGTTTCAATAATATTGGTTTCAACATTTATGGGATTACCTGAGATATAATGTTTGATTCTTTGACTGTTTACCACCTTTGGATTTGTGCCTTCGAAGTTGTTGATCTTTATGGCACCGGAACGATAGACCTCTTCGATAACATAGGGGCCTTCCCATTTAGAGAGAACTTTGCCTGCAAAAAATCTTAAACGAGAGTTGTATAGCAATACATAATCACCTACATTAAACTCACGCTTTTAAATCCTTTGTCATGCCATCTTTTAACTTTTTCTTTAAACAACTTGGCATTTTCATAAGCTTGGGTTCTCCATTCATCAAGTGAGCTAATATCAAATAACCTCTTCTCACCGGCAAGTTTAAAATCATAGTTGAGCTCTTTAATAGCCCAATACACCTTATGTTCTAGTTCGAGAGGTAAGTGACATGCTTTTCCATAAACCATTTTATACGGAGACATACCCATAGGATTTTTGTATGCAGTTCTATAAGCCCATAATGCATCATCAAGTTTCTTGGACCAATTCTTCCTAGACCTATTGACAGTCTTTTGCAAAATTAATTTGAGCTCTCTATTGCTCAACTCTACTTGACCACTAGACTGAGGGTGATAAGGAGATGCAATTCTATGATTAACATCATATTTAGCAAGCATTTTACGGAAGGCACCATGAATAAAGTGTGAACCACCATCAGTCATTAAATATCTAGGGACTCCAAACCTCGGAAAAATAACTTCTTTAAGAATTTTAATAGAAGTGTTATGATCAGCACTACTAGTTGGAATAGCTTCTACCCACTTAGTAACGTAATCAATAGCAACTAAAATATGTGTATATCCATTAGATGCAGGAAAAGGTCCCATATAACCAAAGCCCCAAACATCAAATGGTTCAATAACGAGTGAATAATTCATAGGCATTTCTTGACGTCTACTAATATTACCAATTCTTTGACATTCATCACAAGATAAGACAAACTTACGGGCATCCTTGAAGAGAGTAGGCCAATAAAAACCAGATTGCAATACCTTATGTGCAGTTCTATCTCCAGCGTGGTGTCCTCCATAAGACTCGGAGTGACACTTGCGTAGGATCTATTCCTGTTCATGCTCAGGTACACAACGTCGAATAACACCATCTACTCCTTCTTTATAAAGATGTGGGTCATCCCAAAAGTAATGTCTCAAGTCATAGAAAAACTTTTTCTTTTGCTGGTATGTGAAGCTAGGTGGTATAAACTTAGCAACAATATAATTAGCATAATTAGCATACTATGGAGTACTACGAGAAGTACTTATAACATTTAATTGTTCATCAGGAAAGCTATCATTAATAGGTAGTGGGTCATCAAGAATATTTTCTAACCTAGACAAGTTGTCTGCAACGGGGTTCTCAGCTCCCTTTCTATCAACAATATGCAAATCAAATTCTTGTAGCAAGAGAACCCATCTAATAAGTCTGGGTTTAGCATCTTTCTTTTCCATAAGGTATTTAATAGCAGCATGATCAGTGTGAATAGTTACTTTAGAATCAACAATATAAGGTCTGAACTTATCACGAGCAAATACAACTGCTAAAAGCTCTTTTTCAATAGTAGCATAATTTCTTTGAGCATTGTCTAGAGTCTTACTAGCATAATGAATAACATTTAATTTCTTATCAATTCTTTGCCCTAGAACAGCACCTACATCATAATCACTAGCATCACACATAATTTCGAAGGGTAAATTCCAATCAGGTGGCTGAACAACAGGTGTAGAAACTAATGCTTACTTAAGTATTTCAAATGCTTCCACACAATCATCATCAAAGACAAATTGTAGCGACCAGACCTCAAACGGTCCAATCTCTGTGCCCCGGTGTCATCCCTGGATCAGTAATGCTGACACCACACAGTACTTTGAAGGATTTATAACAGAGTAGCAATCACACACTTATTACATCGAGTGTCTCAAAAGAGAACTTATTACAATAAATATGGCTTAAGGCCATCTAATAACGATAACAGCGGAAGGCTTGGAAGATAAGTGAGTCCATCAACTCCAACGGCATCACTGAGTATAGAACCACGACCTAAAACTCCTTAATCATCGTCTGAAAAGTTTGCAACATTAACATTGCAGCCCAAAAACGGGTCAGCACATGGAATATGCTGGCAATGTAACACATAGAGAGTAATGGAATGAAACAGCTATTCTATATGCATATCTGGCTGGTGGAAAGCTCTATGGTTACAGTTTTGCGAAAAGCCAATTTTTCCCTACTGCAAAGGAATAAATTTATTTTAACTATCATGGTGGTTGTTAAACATTGAGAATGGTTGACAGCATTCTCAATCCCAATTAAACATCATTAAACAAACCCTTCAAACTTAATTTTATAGTAACATGCTGAGATTCACATGATAATCCAGGTACTAGATACTCAAGATGTCCATAACCAGGGACACGGCTAACCATGATTAGTTTATACACTCTGCAGAGGTTTGCGCACTTTTCCCCACAAGACTCGATCTCCTCCATTGGTTATCTCGCACTGCATGGTGTTTGAGAAACGGATGACCGAGACATAGTCTTTCAGAAATGCTAGCACCTTACGATCGGGTAGACCGTACCACCTACATCCCCTACATCTGCTAGTCTACCACTGTAAGAGTTCGCACGACTTAGTCAACTATGCTAGAGCCCATAATAGCTTGTGGCTGCACACGGAAGTTTCTAGCATGAATAATCTCATGATCCCTTTGAGCCTGGGTGGCGCTCCAAAAGAAAACAGGCAATCCTGGAATACCCAGGTACCTCAATCCACCCAGATGTGTGTTTAAGTTGCCACCTTAGATAAACCATTAATTAACAATACTCACATCTGTCATGGATATCACTCACCCAATCCACGTCTACTAGCATAACATAGCAATGGTAAGCAAACGTAGAAGTAACTCCCAAAGGTTTGGTAATAAACAGGTAATAGGTACTACCTCAACTACTTCCCATCCCACAATTTAATTAGATCCTAATCATGCAATGTGAAAGGATTGATCTAATGCAATAAAACTGGGTAGTAGGAGGTATGATCAAAGTGTTACTTGCCTTGTTGATGATCCACGAAACCTAGAGATTCGAAGTAACAGGCGGCGCACTCCGGGTATTCTATCGCAGACAAACAAACAAGCATACAATAAGTACTCATCTAATGCACAGGTAAAAGTCAAATAAGAGAACTAACCAGAAAGTTCAACTTAAGAACTCCGGTTTGCAAAAAGAATCAAATCGAACGAAGCAACGAAAGTCAAACGGCGAAAGAAAACAACTTCGTTCTACTAATCTGGATCTAAGGCAATTTTTACAGTGGCAAAAACTTGTTTAAGTTGGTTAAATGGATAGAGGGTTTCGAGACGAAACTCCAGGTGCTTGAATCACCTGATTCCGATAAACGAGCGAAAAGTTATACTAAAACGAAAATCGGATCAGAAATCACGATCAGAAAATAATCGCGGAAAATCCGAGAAAAAGAAAAACGACGAACGAATTAACGAACGAACGTTCGTTAACCGGATCTAAACGATGAATACGTTCGTTGAAACGAATGAACGGGCGAACGCTCGTTATTTAGACTAAACCAAAAATAAAACCGATCTAATAAAAAACGGAACCTAAAAAAACCGACGGAAAACCGATCGGTTTTTCAAGAAAAACCGGGGCACGGAAAACGAGGCGAACCTCGGGCGGCGTGCGGCGAGGTGGCGGCGGCAGCGGGGTCCGGCGAGGCGGCGCGGCGGGCGAGGCGCGGCGGCGGCGCGGGCGGCGGCGTCGGGAGCGGCGGGGCTAGGGTTTGGCTCGGGTGGGTGGCCCCAGCTTATAAAGCCTGTCGGGCCAGAGTCCCAGGCGGACACGGCCCGGTTAGGTCGGTGCGCGTTTTTTTAAATAATTACACGCAGAAGAAAAATAAAAAGAAATACTAAACGAACTCCAAAAATCTCGAAATAAATTTTCCCCGACTTCTAAAATCAAGCCGGACAAAGTGAACATTTATTTGGGGCCTAAATGCAATTTTGAAAAACGCATATTTTTCCTAAATTCAAATAAAATATCGAAAAACTCCGAAATAAAATCTTATTTGATTTGTTTATTAAATCCTCAATATTTCTTTATTTTGGGAAAGCCATTTTATTCCCTCTCTCATAATTTTGTAATATAAATTTTTGATGATAAAATAAATAAAAATCAAATGATCCTATTCTCAATTTTTGAGAAAACTCAAATATGAAAATAACGAAATCCCCAACTCTCTCCGTGGGTCCTTGAGTTGCTTAGGATTTCTAGGATCAAAACCAAAAGCAAATTAAATATGATATGCATTGATGATCTAATATATAACATTCCAAATTGAAAATTTGGGATGTTACAAACCTACCCCCCTTAAGATGAATCTCGCCCTCGAGATTTGGGTTGGCTAGAAAATAGGTGAGGGTGGTCCTTGAGCAAATCTTCCTCTCGTTCCCAGGTGGCTTCGTCCTCCGTGTGGTGGCTCCATTGAACCTTACAAAACTTGATAACCTTGCTGCGAGTGACTCGACTAACAAACTCGAGAATCTTAATTGGTTTCTCCTCATAGGTCAAATTGTTATCCAACTGAATTGCTTCCAATGGCACTGTATCCCTCAACGGTATGTCAGCCATCTCCGCGTGGCACTTCTTCAACTGAGAAAGATGGAACACATCATGAACTCCTGACAATCCTTCGGGCAATTCCAACTTGTAGGCCACTTCTCCCATACGTTCCAATACTCGGTATGGTCCTACAAATCGTGGCGCTAACTTTCCTTTAACACCAAAGCACTTTGTTCCCCGAAGTGGTGATACTCAAAGATAAGCTCTATCTCCAACTTCGTAAACTGTCTCCTTGCGTTTAGAATCTGCATAACTCTTCTGTCTGGACTGGGCTATCTTGAGCCTATCACGAATCAATTTCACCTTCTGTTCAGACTCCTTAATCAAGTCAGGTCCAAACAATTGGCGGTCTCTAACTTCATCCCACGACAACGGTGTCCTGCACCTTCTTCCGTACAAGGCTTCGAAAGGGGCCATCTTCAAACTGGCTTGATAACTGTTGTTGTAAGAGAACTCTGCATATGGCAAATTGTCGTCCCAACTAGATCCGTAATCTAGTGCACAAGCTCTCAGCATATCCTCCAAAATCTGATTGACTCTCTCGGTCTATCCATCTGTCTGTGGATGAAAAGCTGTACTGAATTCTAGCCTGGTTCCCAAGGTTTCGTGCAACTGCTTCCAGAACTTTGAGGTAAACTGGGTTCCTCTATCTGATATGATACTCCTTGGAACTCCATGCACACATACGATCCTGGTCATGTATACCTTTGCCAACTTTGCACCGGTATAGGTAGTCTTCACTGGAATGAAATGAGCTACCTTTCTCAAACGATCGACTACAACCCATATCGAATCATAGCCTGAACGTGTTCCGGGCAATCCTGTAATAAAATCCATGCCTAGCTTATCCCACTTCCATTCGAGTATCGGCAATGGTTGTAGCAATCCTGCTGGCTTCTGATGCTCTGCCTTCACTCTCTGACATACATCACAAACTGCTACGTACTCCACAATATCCTTCTTCATTCTGGTCCACCAAAAAATATCCTTAAAATCCAAATACATCTTGGTATTTCCTGGGTGAATCGAATATGGTAAATCATGGGCCTCTTGCAGAATTAGCTTTCTAATCTCCGGATCATTTGGTACATAAACACGGTCTTCAAACCATAAGGTATCGTGCTCGTCCTCACGAAATCCCTTAGCCTTTCCCTTGCTAAGTTTCTCCTTAATAGAAGCAATCTCCTTGTCAGTCCTTTGGGCTTCTCTGATTTTATCCATCAATGTAGACTGAATCTCCAATGCTGCTACATAGCCTCTCGGGACTGTTTCTAAACATAACTCTCGAAGATTTTCGACTAACTCCCTTGGTAATTCTCCCGTCATTAGGGTGTTGACATGACTCTTATGGCTTAATGTGTCGGCTACTACATTAGCCTTTCCGGGGTGATAATGCAATTTCATATCATAATCCTTGATGAGCTCCAACCATCTCCTTTGTCTGAGATTCAACTCCTTCTGTGTGAAAATATACTTCAAACTCTTATGATCTGTATACACCTCGCAATGGTTTCCAATCAGAAAATGTCTCCAAGTCTTCAGTGCATGCACTACGGCTGCTAACTCCAAATTATGCGTAGCATAATTCAACTCATGAGGCTTAAGCTGTTGTGAGGCATATGAAACAACTCTCCCTTCCTGCATAAGCACTGCTCCAAGTCCTCGACGTGAAGCGTCGCAATACACCTCATAATCCTTGGTCTGGTCTGGCAAAATCAACACTGGTGAAGTAACCAAACGTTTCTTCAACTCCTGGAAACTAGCCTCACATTCCTCCGTCCATATGAACTTGGTATCCTTCTTCAACAACTCCGTCATAGGCTTCGCAATCTTTGAGAAATTCTCAATAAATCTCCGGTAGTACCATGCGAGTCCAAGAAAACTCCGGATCTCTCCAACTGTTGTTGGTGCTTCCCAATTGGTCACAGTGATAACCTTTATGGGGTCAACTGCTATTCCTTCTTCGAATATAATGTGTCCGAGGAATCCTACTTCCTTCAACCAAAACTCACATTTGCTAAACTTGGCATATAGTTGATGTTCTCTGAGCTTTCCAAGAACCAAACGCAAATGTTCCTTATGCTCTTCTTCATTCTTTGAGTAAACCAGGATATCATCAATGAACATTACGACGAACTTATCCAAGAACTCCATAAACACTTTGTTCATCATGTTCATAAAATATGCAGGTGCGTTAGTCAGACCAAATGACATAACGGTATACTCGTACAGCCCATACCTGGTGGTAAAAGCCGTTTTGGGTATATCCTGTTCCCGAATCTTCAACTGGTGGTATCCTGATCATAGATCAATCTTGGAAAATACCTTAGCTCCTTGCAATCGATCAAACAGATCATTGATCATCGGTAGTGGGTACTTGTTCTTGATTGTTACTTCATTCAATCCTCGATAATCGACAACCATCCTTAACGATCCATCCTTCTTCTCCACTAGAAGTACTGGCGATCCCCAAGGTGAAGAACTTGGGCGAATATAACCTTTATCCAGTAACTCCTTAATTTCCACCAAATCCTTTGCAGGCATCCTGTATGGTCTCTTCGATATTGGCCCTGTCCCTGGCAATAGCTCAATCAAAAACTCAATATCTCTATCCGGTGGCATGCCTGGCAACTCCTTGGGAAATACATCAGGGAATTCCTTTACCACTGGTACTTCCTCCTACACAACTCCTGTTAAGAAATTTACTTGAGTCCTCTTTGGCACATGTCGGGATACATACTTGATCCTTCTCCCTTCTGGGGTGGTAAGCAAAATTGACTTACTAGCACATTCAATATTCCCTTCATACTTTGATAACCAATCCATGCCTAATATTACATCCAATCCTTGGGATTCCAATACTATTAGGTCTGAGGGAAAAACATAGTTACCAATCCTTAATGGTAACCGATCACACCATAGACTAGCCATATATTCTGCTCCAGGCGAGGTTACTAACATGGGTGACCTAAGGGCTTGGGTTGACAGTTTATACTTATCCACAAATCCCCTTGATATGTATGAATGCGATGCACCAGTATCGAAAAGAACGAGTGCAGTAAATGACTTAACCAAAAACTTACTGATTACTGCATCCGGCTGTTCTTCAACCTCCTCCACTCTAACGTGGTTCACCTGTCCCCTGTTGAAAGGGTTCGGCTTCTTCCCAGAGCTTCCATTGCCATTTCCATTCTATGATTCAGGACATTCATTGGCATAATGTCCGGTCTTCTGGCACTTAAAGCAAGTGACTTGGCTCAGGTCTTTCTTGGCTGGGGTTGATGGGTTGGTGCGCTTCTGGCCGTTGCTTCCTCCATTACCATTACCATTCCTGGGGCCATTGTGATTGTGTGAGCTAGCTCCTCCATGAGTATGCTGAAAATGTCCTCCCGGTCTAGGGGTAAATCGTGGCTTCTGCTGAGCTCCTGAATTGTACTTTCCTTGTGCATACTTCCTCTTGCGATTTTCAATTTGTTGCTGCTTCCCTTCAATCATAAGAGCACGATCTACCAACTCCTGGTAGTTGTTGAAGGTTGCTACCATCAACTGCATGCTCAACTCATCATTCAGTCCTTCTAGAAACTTCTCCTGCTTAGCTGCATCCGTAGCAACGTCATCTGGGGCATAACGTGCTAATTTACTAAAGTCCTCCACATACTGGCCAACTGTCCGTCCTCCTTGGCACAAGTTGCGAAACTCCCGCTTCTTCAAGGCCATAGCTCCTGCTAAAACATGGGCAGTTCAAAAAGCCTGCTGAAACTGGTCCCATGTGACAGTGTCGACAGGGAAAGTGGCTGTGAAATTCTCCCACCATGATGCTGCAGGTCCTTCAAGCTGATGTGCGGCAAACTTCACCTTTTCTGCATCTGTGCATCCTGCTGTGGTCAACTCTCTAGCTGTCTTGCAGAGCCAATCATCTGCTACTATTGGCTCGGTGCTACTGGAAAACACCCGTGGATTCAGTCTAAGAAAACGGGCTAAATGATCAACAGGTGGTGGTGGTGGTGGTGGGTTGTTGTTGTTGTTCCCCTGATTCTGATTCTGGACTAGCAACTGCATAAATGTGTTCTGCTGCTGGATCAACTGAGTGAGCTCCGGTGGAAAGGTAAAACCGGGGTCACGTCTCGGAGGCATCTGAGGGTTTAGAAAAGATGAGATTTAAGAATAGAGGGGGTCTAAAGAGAAAACACTACCCATATGCACATGAGGCAAAAGCAAACAATTCACTTCATTCATTCAATCAAACAAGGGCATACAATCGATCTAACTATCGCAAAAGTGCTCGGACTATAATATTTACATGGTGGACTACTACTACTAATGAGGTGGTCTACTAGAAATATTCTTCGGTTGCAGACTCCATGATATCTGCTCCGTCTTCATCAACATAGTCATCATCGCTATCATCTGGATCCGAGTCGGTGTCGTCGATGATGATGTAGTCTTCCGAGCGAATCTCCTTGGGTTCTTCGTCTTCATCTACTAGTGTAGGGCCTCCCATAAATATCCCGATCTTCATTGTTAGGTCGGCATTCTTGTCTACTAATACTTCAATTTCTTCTTCATAATCTTCACGTGTAGCCTTGAGTTCTTTCTCCAGTTCCTTGATTCTTGTCCTCGCCTTCTTCAGGTCTATCATGTCGGCGCACATCTGGTTCTCCTGTCGTCGAATGTGCTGGTTTAACTCCTGGATAAAAGCTGCAACTGATCTATCCTTCCTAGTGCTGATCATCTCTCAGTGCTCATCTCGGCGTCCACAAATTTGGTAGATAGTATCCTTGAGATCATTGCGGTAGGCTTCTCCAATGCGTCCCATGGCGATGTGAACTGCCATGCTCTTTCCTAGACTCCAAGTTGGTGCATCAAAAGAAAACTCTATGGGCTCAGTGACTGGCATGAATGTCCTTCCTGGAACTTGAACTTGAATCATCCAGCGCTCTTCTTCAGGTAAAGTGGCGTTGTAGGTTCCGGTGAAGCTTGGTACTCCTATGTTCAGGTATCTAGTGACTTCCTTCAAGTGACGTCCAAAGGGTGTATCTTCATCCGGTTGCGTGAACTTGTTCCTTGCATCCGCCATCCTAAAAGAGTAGAAAAGATGAGGAGTCAGAAGAGAAGAGAGTAGATAGTGATCTAGGTCTTTAGCTTAGTGGTCGTGTCCTATAGTCAGCATGTGCTCTGATACCATCTTTGTAGCGACCAGACCTCAAACGGTCCAATCCCTGTGCTCCTGTGTCATCCCTCGATCAGTAATGTTGACACCACATAGTACTTTGAATGATTTATAACAGAGTAGCAATCACACACTTATTACATCGAGTGTCTCAAAAGAGAACTTATTACAATAAATATGGCTTAAGGCCATCTAATAACGATAACAGCGGAAGGCTTGGAAGATAAGTGAGTCCATCAACTCCAACGGCATCACTGAGTATAGAACCACGACCTAAAACTCCTTAATCGTCGTCTGAAAAGTCTGCAACATTAACGTTGCAGCCCGAAAACGGGTCAGCACATGGAATATGCTGGCAATGTAACACATAGAGAGTAATGAAATGAAACAGCTATTCTATATGCATATTTGGCTGGTGGAAAGCTCTATGGTTACAGTTTTGCGAAAAGCCAATTTTTCCCTACTGCAAAGGAATAAATTTGTTTTAACTATCATGGTGGTTGTTAAACATTGAGAATGGTTGACAGCATTCTCAATCCCAATTAAACATCATTAAACAAACCCTTCAAACTTAATTTTATAGTAACATGCTGAGATTCACATGATAATCCAGGTACTAGATACTCAAGATGTCCATAACTGGGGACACGGCTAACCATGATTAGTTTATACACTCTGCAGAGGTTTGCGCACTTTTCCCCACAAGACTCGATCTCCTCCGTTGGTTATCTCGCATTGCATGGTGTTTGAGAAACGGATAACCGAGACATAGTCTTTCAGAAATGCTAGCACCTTACGATCGGGTAGACCGTACCACCTACATCCCCTACATCTGCTAGTCTACCACTGTAAGAGTTCGCACGACTTAGTCAACTATGCTAGAGCCCATAATAGCTTGTGGCTGCACACGGAAGTTTCTAGCATGAATAATCTCATGATCCCTTTGAGCCTGGGTGGCGGTCCAAAAGAAAACAGGCAATCCTGGAATACCCAGGTACCTCAATCCACCCAGATGTGTGTTTAAGTTGCCACCTTAGATAAACCATTAATTAACAATACTCACATCTGTCATGGATATCACTCACCCAATCCACGTCTACTAGCATAGCATAGCAATGGTAAGCAAACGTAGAAGTAACTCCCAAAGGTTTGATAATAAACAGGTAATAGGTACTACCTCAACTACTTCCCATCCCACAATTTAATTAGATCCTAATCATGCAATGTGAAAGGATTGATCTAATGCAATAAAACTGGGTAGTAGGAGGTATGATCAAAGTGTTACTTGCCTTGTTGATGATCCGCGAAACCTAGAGATTCGAAGTAACAAGCGGCGCACTCCGGGTATTCTATCGCACACAAATAAACAAGCATACAATAAGTACTCATCTAATGCATAGGTAAAAGTCAAATAAGAGAACTAACCAGAAAGTTCAACTTAAGAACTCCGGTTTGCAAAAAGAATCAAATCGAACGAAGCAACGAAAGTCAAACGGCGAAGAAAACAACTTCGTTCTACTAATCTGGATCTAAGGCAATTTTATAGTGGCAAAAACTTGTTTAAGTTGGTTAAACGGATAGAGGGTTTCGAGACGAGACTCCAGGCGCTTGAATCGCCTGATGCCGATAAACGAGCGAAAAGTTATACTAAAACGAAAACCGAATCAGAAATCACGATCAGAAAATAATCGCGGAAAATCCGAGAAAAAGAAAAACGACGAACGGATTAACGAACGAACGTTCGTTAACCGGATCTAAATGACGAATACGTTCGTTAAAACGAACGAACGGGCGAACGCTCGTTATTTAGACTAAACCGAAAATAAAACCGATCTAATAAAAAACGGAACCTAAAAAAACCGACAAAAAACCGACGGAAAACCGATCGGTTTTTCGAGAAAAACCGGGGCGCGGAAAACGAGGCGAACCTCGGGCGGCGTGCGGCGAGGCGGCGGCGTCAGCGGCGGCGGCGGCGGGGTCCGGCGAGGCGGCGCAGCGGGCGAGGCGCGGCGGCGGCGCGGGCGGCGGCGTCGGGAGCCCAGCTTATAAAGCCTGCCGGGCCAGAGTACCAGGCGGACACGGCCCGGTTAGGTCGGTGCGCGTTTTTTTAAATAATTACACGTAGAAGAAAAATAAAAAGAAATACTAAACGGACTCCAAAAATCCCGAAATAAATTTTCCCCGACTTCTAAAATCAAGCCGGACAAAGTGAACATTTATTTAGGGCCTAAATGCAATTCTGAAAAATGCATATTTTTCCTAAATTCAAATAAAATATCGAAAAACTCTGAAATAAAATCTTATTAGATTTCTTTATTAAATCCTCAATATTTCTTTATTTTGGGAAAGTCATTTTATTCCCTCTCTCATAATTTTGTAATATAAATTATTGATGATAAAATAAATAAAAATCAAATGATCCTATTCTCAATTTTTGAGAAAACTCAAATATGAAAATAACGAAATCCCCAACTCTCTCCGTGGGTCCTTGAGTTGCTTAGGATTTCTAGGATCAAAACCAAAAGCAAATAAAATATGATATGCATTAATGATCTAATGTATAACATTCCAAATTGAAAATTTGGGATGTTACACAAATGGTATATCTTTTTGCAATAAATTAGTCAGAGGCCGAGAAATTTTTGAGAAATCCTTAATGAACCTCCTGTAAAATCCGGCGTGACCAAGGAAACTTCTTATACCTTTGAAGTCCTTGGGACATGGCATCTTTTCAATAGCATCAACCTTGGCTTTATCAACTTCAATACCTCTTTCAGAAACTTTGTGCCCAAGACAATACCTTCATTAACCATAAAGTGGCACTTTTCCCAATTCGAGACAAGATTAGTTTCTTCACATCTTTGCAAAACTCGATCAAGATTGCTCAAGCAATCATCAAAAGAGGAACCATAGACGGAAAAATCGTCCATGAAAACCTCACAAATCTTTTCACAAAAGTTAGAGAATATAGCCATCATGCATCTTTGAAAGGTAGCAGGTGCATTACATAAACCAAAAGGCATACATCTATAAGCAAAAGTACCAAAAGGGCATGTAAAAGTAGTCTTTGATTGATCTCTAGCCGACACAGGTATTTGAGAGAAACCAGAATAACCATCTAGAAAGCAATAGTGTGTATGTTTGCATAATCTTTCTAGCATTTGATCAATAAAAGGTAAGGGGTAATGATCTTTCTTAGTAGCTTTATTTAATTTACGAAAATCAATTACCATCCTATAACCTGTAATAATTCTTTGTGGAATCAATTCATCTTTATCATTAGGAACAACAGTAATACCTCCCTTCTTAGGGACACAATGGACAGGACTTACCCACTGACTATCGGCAACGGGATAGATTATACCTACCTCCAGAAGCTTGAGTATTTCTTTTCTTACAACTTCTTTCATTTTAGGATTCAAACGTCGTTGAGGATCATGAACTGGTTTGGCATATGCTTCCAAATTTATTTTATGTTGACATTGAGTGGGACTAATGCCCTTAAGATCATCAAGAGTATATCCAATAGCGGCATGATGCTTCTTCAGAGTTTTCAATAACCTTTCTTCTTCATGCTCTGAAAGGTTAGCACTAATAATAACAGGATATATCTTCTTTTCATCAAGATAAGCATACTTAAGATTATCAGGCAAAGGTTTAAGCTCAAACACGGGATCACCCTTGGGTGGAGGAGGATCCCCTAAAATTTCAAAAGGCAAATTGTGTTGCAGAATAGGTTCATGTTTAAAGAATACTTCATCTATTTCCCTTCTTTCATTCATGAATATATCATTTTCATGGTCTAGCAAATAGTGTTCTAAAGGATCACTAGGAGGTACGGCAATAGAAGCAAGACCAATAATTTCATCCTTACTAGGTAATTCTTCCTCACGATGTTGTTTACTAAATTTAGAGAAATTAAACTCATGAACCATATCATCCAAGCCAATAGTAACAACATTCTTTTCGCAATCTATCCTAGCATTAACAGTGTTCAAGAAGGGTCTACCAAATATAATGGGACAAAAGCTATCTTGCGGAGAAGTAAGAACAAGAAAATCAGCAGGATATTTAGTTTTCCCACACAAGACTTCAACATCTCTAACAATTCCAATTGGTGAAATAGTATCTCTATTGGCAAGTTTAATTGTGACATCAATACCTTCTAACTCAGCAGGTGCAATTTCATTCTTAATTTCTTCGTATAAAGTATGTGGTATAACACTAGCACTCGCACCCATATCACATAAGCCATGATAACAATGATCTCCTATTTTAACAGAAATAACAGACACGCCTACCACGGGTCTATGTTTATCTTTATCACAAGGCTTAGCAATTCTAGCAGTTTCACCATCAAACTGAATAACGTGCCCATCAATATTATCAAACAAGAGATCTTTAACAATAGCAATATTAGGTTCTACATTAACTTGCTCAGGAGGTGTATAAGTTCTAATATTGCTTTTACGAACAACGGTTGAAGCTTTAGCATGATCCTTTATTCTAACAGGGAAAGGTGGTTTCTCAACATAAGAAGTAGGAACAATAGGATCATTATAAGTGACAGTCTTTTCTTCAACTTTAATAGGTGCAGCTACTTTTACTTCTATGGGAGGATGATATTTAAACCACTTCTCCTTAGGGAGATCAACATAAGTAGCAAAAGATTCACAGAAAGAAGCTACTATCTCAGAGTCAAGTCCATATTTAGTGCTAAACTTACGGAAAATATCGGTGTCCATAAAAGATTTAACACAATCAAACTTAGGTGTCATACCTGACTCCTTACCTTCGTCGAGGTCCCAATCTTCAGAGTTGCGTTTAATTCTATCGAATAAATTCCATTTAAATTCAATAGTCTTCATCATAAAAGAGCCAGCACAAGAAGTATCGAGCATGGTGCGATTGTTTTCAGAAAGCCGAGCATAAAAATTTTGAATAATCATTTCTCTTGAAAGCTCATGATTGGGGCATGAATATAACATTGATTTAAGACTCCCCCAAGCTTGAGCGATGCTTTCTCCTTCGCGAAGCCAGAAATTATATATATAATTGCGATCACGATGAACAAGATGCATAGGGTAATACTTTTGATGAAATTCCAACTTCAATCTTTTATAGTTCCATGATTTCATATCATCACATAGCCTATACCATATCAATGTGTCGCCCTTCAAAGATAAAGGGAAGACCTTCTTCTTAGCAACATCATCGGGTATACCTGCAAGCTTAAATAACCCACAAACTTCATCCACATATATTAAGTGCTCATCAGGATACTTTGTTCCATCTCCTATAAAAGGGTTAGCTAGCAGTTTTTCCATCATACCCGAAGGAAATTCAAAAGGAGTTTCATTTTCAATAGGTTCAGTAGGTTGAGGAGAAACTCTTTGCTCTACTGGACGGGGTGAAGATAACCCGAACAAGCCCCTCAGAAAATTACTTTCCATAGTAACAAGTGACAGTAAATTTCAGCACACTATATAAATTTTTCCTTACCAAATTCCACCTACCAAAGGCACTACACTCCCCGGCAACGGCGCCAGAAAAGAGTCTTGATGACCCACAAGTATAGGGGATCTATCGTAGTCCTTTCGATAAGTAAGAGTGTCGAACCCAACGAGGAGCAGAAGGAAATGATAAGCGGTTTTCAGTAAGGTATTCTCTGCAAGTACTGAAATAAGTGGTAACAGATAGTTTTGTGACAAGATAAATGGTAACGAGCAACAAGTAACAAGAGTAAATAAAGTGCAGCAAGATGGCCCAATCCTTTTGTAGCAAAGGACAAGCCGGAACAAACTCTTATAATAGGAAAAGCGCTCCCGAGGACACATGGGAATATCGTCAAGCTAGTTTTCATCATGTTCATATGATTCACGTTCGATACTTTGATAATTTGATATGTGGGTGGACCGGTGCTTGGGTGCTGTTCTTACTTGAACAAGCATCCCACTTATGATTAACCTCTGTTGTAAGCATCCGCAACTACAACAAAAGTATTAAGGTAAACCTAACCATAGCATGAAACATGTGGATCCAAATCAGCCCCTTATGAAGCAACGCATAAACTAGGGTTTAAGCTTCTGTCACTCTAGCAACCCATCATTTACTTATTACTTCCCAATGCCTTCCTCTAGGCCCAAATAATGGTGAAGTGTTATGTAGTCGACGTTCACATAACACCACTAGAGGCTAGACAACATACATCTTATCAAAATATCAAACGAATACCAAATTCACATGACTACTAATAGCAAGACTACTCCCTTGTCCTCAGGAACAAACATAATTACTCACAAAGCATATTCATGTTCATAAGCAGAGGGGTAATAATATGCATATAGGATCCGAACATATGATCTTCCACCAAATAAACCAACTAGCATCAACTACAAGGAGTAATCAACACTACTAGCAACATACTAGCACCAATCCCGGACTTTGAGACAAGAATTGGATACAAGAGATGAACTAGGGTTTGGAGATGAGATAGTGCTGGTGAAGATGTTGATGGAGATTGCCCTCTCCCGATGAGAGGAGCATTGGTGATGATGATGGTGATGATTCCCCCCCCCCCCGGACGGAAGTATCCCCGGCAGAACAGCTCTGCCGGAGCTCTATATTGGTTTCGCCAAGGTTCCGCCTCGTGGCGGAAGAGTTTCGTCCCGAAAATTTCCCTCTCATTTTTTTCTCATTGATAGACTTCATATAGGAGAAGATGGACGTCGGAGAGCCACCAGGGGGCCCACGAGGTAGGGGGCGCGCCCTAGGGGGGGCGCCCCCCACCCTCGTGAGCAGGGTGTGGGCCCCCTGGCCTTCATCTTTGGCAAGGATTTTTCTTTATTTATTTTAAGATGTTCCGTGGAGTTTCAGGACTTTTGGAGTTGCGCAGAATAGGTCTCTAATATTTGCTCCTTTTCCAGCCCAGAATTCCAGCTGCCGGCATTCTCCCTCCTTATGTAAACCTTGTAAAATAAGAGAGAATAGCCATAAGTATTGTGACATAAAGTGAAATAACAGTCCATAATGCAATAAATATCGACATAAAAGCATGATGCAAAATGGACGTATCATGCATCACCATGATCTTGTGTGTGCGTAGGGAAAATTTTGAAATTACTACGTTCCTCAACAGTGGCATCCGAGCCAGGTCTATGCGTAGATGTTATATGCATGAGTAGAACACGAAGGAGTTGTGGGTGTGGGTATATACATATTGCTTTCCGTCACTAGTTGATTCTTGATTCGGCGCTATTGTTGGATGAAGCGGCTCAGACAGACATTACGCGTACGCTTACGCGAGACTGGTTCTACCGACGTGCTTCGCACACAGGTGGCTAGTGGGTGTCTATTTCTCCAACTTTAGTTGAATCGGATTCAATGAACAGGGTTCTTTTTGAAGATCAAAAAGCAGTCACTATACCGCGTTGTGGTTTTTGATGCGTAGGTAAGAACGATTCTTGCTCAGCCCGTAGCAGCCACGTAAAACTTGCAACAACAAAGTAGAGGACGTCTAACTTGTTTTTGCAGGGCATGTTGTGATGTGATATGGTCAAGACGTGATGAGATATAAATTGTTGTATGAGATGATCATGTTTTGTTAAAGTTATCGGCAATTGGCAGGAGCCTTATGGTTGTCTCTTTATTGCATAAGATGCAAGTGCCATATAATTGATTTACTTTATCGCTATGCGATAGCAATAGTTGCAAAAGCAATAGTGGACGACCATGTGACGACACGTTGATAGAGATCAAGATGATGGAGATCATGGTGTCATGCCGGTGATGATAGAGATCATGGCGGTGTTTTGGAGATGGAGATCAAAGGCACAAGATGATGATGGCCATATCATGTCACATATGTTGATTGCATGTGATGTTTATCCTTTATGTATCTTATTTTGCTTAGTTTGGCGGTAGCATTATAAGATGATCTCTCACTAAATTTCAAGGTATAAGTGTTCTTCCTGAGTATGTGCTGTTGCGACAGTTCGTTGTGCCGAGACACTACGTGATGATCGGGTGTGATAAGCTCTACATTCACATACAACGGGTGCAAGCCAGTTTTGCACATGCGGAATACCCGGGTTAAACTTGACGAGCCTAACATATGCAGATATGGCCTCGGAACACTGGAGACCGAAAGGTCGAGCGTGAATCATAGAGTAGATATGATCAACATAGTGATGTTCACCATTGAAAACTACTCCATCTCACGTGACGATAGGACATGGTTTAGTTGATATGGATCACGTGATCACTTAGATGATTAGAGGGATGTCTATCTAAGTGGGAGTTCTTAAGTAATATGATTAATTGAACTTAATTTATCATGAACTTAGTCCTGATAGTTTTTGCATATCTATGTTGTAGATCAATAGCTTGCGATGTAGCTCCCCGTTTATTTTTTGATATGTTCCTAGAGAAAAATAAGTTGAAAGATGATAGTAGCAATGATGCGGACTGGGTCCATGATCTGAGGATTATCCTCATTGCTGCACAGAAGAATTATGTCCTTGATGCACCGCTAGGTGACAGACCTATTGCAGGAGCAGATGCACACATTATGAACGTTTGACAAAGCTCGGTATGATGACTACTTAATAGTTTAGTGCACCATGCTTTACGGCTTAGAACCGGGACTTCAAAAATGTTTTGAACACCACGGAACATATAAGATGTTCTAACAGTTGAAATTGGTATTTCATACTCATGCCCGTGTCGAGAGGTATGAGACCTCTGACAGTACTTTGCCTACAAGGTGGAGGAGAATAGTTGAACTAGTGAGCATGTGCTCAGATTGTCTGGGTACTACAATTGCTTGAATCAAGTGGGAGTTAATCTTCCAGATAAGATAGTAATTGATAAAGTTCTCTAGTCACTATCACCAAGTTACTAGAACTCAGTGATGAACTATAATATGCAAGGGGTGATGAAAGTAATTCCCAAGCTCTTCGTGATGCTGAAATCGGTGAAGGTAGAAATCAAGAAATAGCATCAAGTGTTGATGGTTAACAAGACCACTAGTTTCAAGAAAAGGGCAAAGGGAAAGAAAGAGGAACTTCAAAGAAGAAAGGCATGCAAGTTGCCACTCCCATGAAGAAGCTCAAAGCTAGACCCAAGCCTAGAACTGAGTGCTTCTACTGCAAAGGAAATGGTCACTGGAAGTGGAACTGCCCTAGATACTTGGTGGATAAGAAGGATGGCAAAGTGAACAAAAGTATATATTTGATATACATGTTATTGATGTGTACTTTACTAGTGTTTATAACAACACCTCAGTATTTGATACTGGTTCAGTTACTAAGAGTAGTAACTCGAAACGGGAGTTGCAAAATAAACAGAGACTAGTTAAGGGCGAGGTGATGATGTGAGTTGGAAGTGATTCCAAGGTTGATAAGATCACCATCGCACACTCCCTTTACCATTGGGATTAGTGTTGAACCTAAAATAAATGTTATTTGGTGTTTCTGTGGAGCATAATATGATTGGATCATGTTTATTGCAATACGGTTATTCATTTAAGTCAAAGATAATTGTTATTCTGTTTACATGAATAAAACCTTCTGAGGTCATACACCCAAGGTGAATGGTTTATTGAATCTTGATCGTAGTAATACACATATTCATAATATTGAAGCCAAAAGATGCAAAGTTAATAATGATAGTGCAACTTATATGTGGCACTGCCGTTTAGGTCATATTGGTGTAAAGCGCATGAAGAAACTCCATGCTGATGGGCTTTTGGAATCACTTGATTATGAATCATTTGATGCTTGCGAACCATGCCTCATGGGCAATATGACTAAAACTCCATTCTCCGGAACAATGGAGCAAGCAACTGACTTATTAGAAATAATACATACTGATGTATGCAATCCGATGAGTGTTGAGGCTCACGGCGGGTATTGTTATTTTTTGATCTTCATAGATGATTTGAGCAGATATGGGTATATCTACTTGATGAAACATAAGTCTGAAACATTTGAAAATTCAAAGAATTTTAGAGTGAAATGGAAAATCATCGTAACAAGAAAATAAAGTTTCTGCGATCTGATCGTGGAGGAGAATATTTGAGTTATGATTTTGGTCTTCATTTGAAACAATGCGGAATAGTTTCGCAACTCACGCCACCTGGAACACCACAGCGTAATGGTGTGTCCGAACGTTATAACTGTACTTTATTAGATATGATGAAATCTATGATGTCTCTTACCGATTTATCACTATCGTTTTGGGGTTATGCATTAGAGACAGCTGCAGTCATGTTAAATAGGGCACCATCTAAATCCGTTTAGACGACACCATATGAACTGTGGTTTAGTAAGAAACCTAAGTTGTCGTTTCTTAAAGTTTGGGGCTATGATGCTTATGTGAAAAAGTTTCAACCTAATAAGCTCGAACCCAAATCGGAAAAAATGCGTCTTCATAGGATACCCAAAGGAAACTGTTGGGTACACCTTCTATCACAGATCCGAAGGCAAGATATTCGTTGCTAAGAATGGATCCTTTCTAGAGAAGAAGTTTCTCTCGAAAGAAGTGATTGGGAGGAATGTAAAACTTGATGAGGTAACTATAACTTCTCCCAAATTGGAGAGTAGTTCATCACAGAAATCAGTTCTAGTGATTCCTACACCAATTAGTGAGGAAGTTAATGATGATGATCATGAAACTTCAGATCAAGTTACTACCGAACCTCGTAGGTCAACCAGAGTACGGTTCGCACCAGAGTGGTATGGTAATCTTGTTCTGGAAGTCATGTTACTTGACCACGACGAACCTACGAACTATGAGGAAGCGATGATGAGCCCAGATTCCAAAAAATGGCTTGAGGCCATGAAATTTGAGATGGGATCCATGTATGAGAACAAAGTATGGATTTTGATTGACTTCCCGATGATCGGTGAGTCATTAAGAATAAATGGATCTTCAAGAGGAAGACGGACGCTGATAGTAGTGTTACTATCTACTAAGCTCGAATTGTCGCAAAATGTTTTCGACAAGTTCAAGGTGTTGACTACGATGAGATTTTCTCACTCGATCAATGCTTAAAAGTCTGTCTGAATCATGTTAGCAGTTGCCACATTTTATGAAATCTGGCAAATAGATGTCAAAACTGCATTCCTTAATGGATTTTTTAAAGAAGAGTTGTATATGATGCAACCAGAAGGTTTTGTCAACCCTAAAGGTGCTAACAAAGTAGTAAGCTCCAGCGATCCATCTATGGACTAGTGCAAGCATCTCAGAGTTGGAATATATGCTTTGATAAAGTGATCAAAGCATATGGTTTTATACAAACTTGCGGTGAAGCCTATATTTACAAGAAAGTGAGTGGGAGCACTACAACATTTCTGATAAGTATATGTGAATGACATATTGTTGATCAGAAATAATGTAGAATTTTCTGGAAAGCATAAAGGAGTGTTTGAAAAGAGTTTTTCAAAGAAAGACCTCGATGAAGCTACTTACATATTGAGCATCAAGATCCATAGAGATAGATCAAGACGCTTGATATATTTTCAATGAGTACATGCCTTGACAAGATTTTGAAGTAGTTCAAAATGGAAAAGTCAAAGAAGGAGTTCTTGCCTATGTTGCAAGGTGTGAAGTTCAGTAAAGACTCAAAACCCGACCATGCCAGAAAATAGAAAGAGAATGAAAAGTCATTCCCTATGCCTCAGTCATAGGTTCTATAAAGTATGCTATGCTGTGTACCAGACCTATTGTGTACCTCACCATAAGTTTGGCAAGAGGATACAATAGTGATCCAGGAGTGGATCACTGGACAGCGGTCAAAAATATCCTTAGTTGAATAAGGAAATGTTTCTCGGTTATGGAGGTGACAAAGAGTTCGTCGTAAAGAGTTACGTCGATGCAAGCTTTGACACTGATCTGGATGACTCTAAGTCTTGATCTAGATATATATCGAAAGTAGGAGCAATTATCTAGAGTAGCTCCGTGCAAAGCATTGTAGACATAGAAAATTTGCAAAATACATACGACTCTGAATGTGGCAAGACCCGTTGACTAAATTTTTCTCACAAGCAAAACATGATCACTCTTTGGTTGTTAATCACATAGTGATGTGAACTAGATTATTAACTCTAGTAAACTCTTTGGGTGTTACTCACATGGAGATGTGAACTAATCACATAAAGATGTGAACTATTGGTGTTAAAGCACATGACGATATGAACTATATTATTAACTCTAGTGCAAGTGGGAGACTGAAGGAAATATGCTCTAGAGGAAATAATAAAGTTGTTATTTATATTTCCTTATATCATGATAAATGTTTATTATTCATGCTAGAATTGTATTAACCGGAAACTTAGTACATGTGTGAATACATAGACAAACAGAGTGTCCCTAGTATGCCTCTACTTGACTAGATCGTTAATCAAAGATGGTTAAGTTTCCTAGCCATGGACATGTGTTGTCATTTGATGAACGGGATCACATCATTAGAGAATGATGTGATGGACAAGACCCATCCGTTAGCTTACCATAATGATCATTCAGTTTTATTGCTACTGCTTTCTTCATAACTTATACATGTTCCTCTTACTATGACATTATGCAACTCCCGAATACCGGAGGAACACCTTGTGTGCTATCAAACGTCACAACGTAACTGGGTGATTATAAAGATGCTCCACAGGTGTCTCCGGTGGTTTTTGTTGATTTGGCATAGATCGAGATTAGGATTTGTCACTCCGTGTATCGGAGAGGTATCTCTGGGCCCTCTCGGTAATGCACATCACTCTAAGCCTTGAAAGCATTGTGACTAATGAGTTAGTTGCGGGATGATGCATTACAGAACGAGTAAAGATACTTGCCGGTAACAAGATTGAACTAGGTATGAGGATACCGATGATTGAATCTCGGGCAAGTAACATACTGATGACAAAGGGAACAACGTATATCGTTATGTGGTTTTACCGATAAAGATCTTCGTAGAATATGTGGGAACCAATATGAACATCCAGGTTCTGCTATTGGTTATTGACCGGAGACGTCTCTCGGTCATATCTACATAGTTCTCGAACCCGTAGGATCCGCACGCTTAATGTTCGGTGACGATCGGTATTATGAGTTTATGTGTTTTGATGTACCAAAGTTTGTTTGGAGTCCCGGATGAGATCGAGGACATGACGAGGAGTCTCAAAATGGTCGAGACGTAAAGATTGATATATTAGAAGGCTATATTCGGACATTGGAAAGGTTTCGAGTGATTCGGGTATTTTTTGGAGTACCGGAGAGTTATGGGAATTCGTATTGGGCCTTAATGGGCCATACGGGAAAGGAGAGAAATGCCTCAAGGGTGGCCGCGCCCCTTCCCCATGGACTGGTCCGAATTGGACTAGGGAAAGGGGGCGCCCCCTTCCTTCCTTCTCCTTCTCCCTTCCCTTTTTCCTATTCCATGTGGGAGGTGGAATCCTACTAGGACTAGGGAGTCCTAGTAGGACTCCACACTTTGGGCGCGCCCTATGAGGGCCGGCCTCCTCCTCCCTCCATCCTTTATATACGTTGATAGGGGACACCCCATAGACACACAAGTTGATTGTTTCCAGCCATGTGCGGTGCCCCCTCCACCATAATCCACCTCGGTCATATCGTAGTGGTGCTTAGGCGAAGCCCTGTTCCGGTAGCGTCATCATCACCGTCATCACGCCGTCGTGTTGATGAAGCTCTCCCTCGACACTCTGCTGGATCGTGAGTTCGTGGGACGTCATCGAGTCGAACGTGTGCAGATCGCGAAGGTGTCGTACTTTCGGTACTAGGATCGGTCGATCGTGAAGACGTACACCTACATCAACCGCATTGTCATAACGCTTCTGCTTATGGTCTACGAGGATACGTAGACAACACTCTCCCCTCTAGTTGCTATGCATCACCATGATCTTGCGTGTGCGTAGGGAAATTTTTGAAATTACTGCGTTCCCCAACAGCGCCATCCTTGAGAGCCATGGGAAACTAGTTCGCCATGACCTTTTCGTCGCCGTTGGCCGCCTCGATGCTCAGCTCATAGAGTTGCAAGAACTTCGCAGGGTCGGGGTGCCGTCATAGCGAGGAGGCAGATCTGACTTGAACTTGCCTGGTCAGACGATGCTACGCAGCTCGGGAGTGAAGGCGCGGCAGCCTGCTGTGGCCACCGGGGCCCGTCGTGGAGGTGGAGCTTGATCTTGGTGCCCTGCCATAGCAAATGATCCTGACGTGGCGGTGCTGGGAGCGGTGGAGCGTTTTCTTGCGGACGAGGAATATCTTGGCAACTTCTTTCTTCGTGTGCGGGCACACGGCGCGGCAGGTCACGCCACGGGACCGCGCACCTTGGAGCGAGGACGCCGTCTTGGCGAGGGGGAGGCGGAGGCGCTCCATGAGCCATGCGTCTCGGTGCGAGGGCGCCGTCTTATTGCGGAGGAGGCGGAGGCGCTTCGTGAGCCACATCACCCGCAGCCGGGGGCGAGCGAGGCAGCGAGAGGGATGGTGCAGGAGAGCCCCCCGCGGCGCTGACGAGCTTGGCAATGCGGTCCAACCAGTCCTCGTAGAGGTCGTCGACCGGGCGGTAGCGCAAGAGCCCGCGTGCCAGGAGCGGCGCGGCCTGCGCGTTCGTGGGGGCGCGGCGAGCGTGAGACGATGAGCCGGCCGGAGTCAGCGGCGGGGTGGCAGTGCGGCTGTCACGGCGCATGGAGGGGTGCAACGAAGAGGCTCGCTGCTCGTTTGCCGCCGGGCTGGTGGCGGCGTTGGCAGCGGGTGACGGAGAACGACGGGGAGGCCCGCCGATAGGGGCTGTCTGAGTGACACAGGTGGCGAGGGCGGCCCGGTGCTCAGCGCGGGCCCAGCGAGCGTCGGCCATGGACTTGATGGAGTGGTGAAGCGTGGATCGACGAAGAGGAAAGCTTAAGCGCACCCCTACCTGGCGCGCCAAATGTCGGATTTCGGGTTCCGGCAAAACCCTTGAGGTTTGAACACTGGGGTGCGCACAAAGATCTCTCCCCCTCTCTAGCTCGCACTCCGTATGATCTCACGGCCTAGCTCGACGAACCCAAAGAACATGAGACACAAGATTTATACTGGTTTGGGCCACCGTTGTGGTGTAATACCCTACTCCGGTGTGGTGTGGTGGATTGCCTCTTGGGCTGAGGATGAATAGTTACAAGGGAAGAACAACCTCCTGAGGAGAGGTGTTCTTGTGTTTGGTGAGCTTGTGTGGTTCGGGATGATCCCGGTCTCCTCTCCCCGCTATGGTGGTGGTTAGTCCTATTTATAGAGGCACTGGTCCTCTTTCCAAATATTGAGCAGGAAGGGATCCCACAACGGCCAAATCAAAGGGAGACAACTAGTACAAGTTATCCTGACAAAAATAGTCTTCGCCTGCCAAAGGCTCTGGTGGTGATGCCGTCTTGGGCTCCACGGTGACCTCCATCCTGCTATCCTGCTGGTCTTGGTCTTGTTGCACTGATGCTGAAACCTTTGCCTAATGCCTCGGGACTCCTTGCCTGCGCTTGCCTCTTTAGCATCAAAGAGGAAACGAGGACACTGCATGCTAGCGCCCACCTGGCTCCAGTCGTCATGGCTTGCGTCATAGGAACCTCGCGAGGTGTCCCTTGCCTTGATCTCTCCGCCCCTCGCGAGCCAGCCTGGTGAGGCAGCCCCTGAGGAGGTCTTGCATCGTCCGCCTCGCGAGGGTCTTGAGTGTTTGCTGGTGAAGATGGGTCGTACAGGGCCACTAGCGGAGCCACGCCGCGGGCTGTAGGCAGGCAAGTCTGGGGACCATCGTTCCTAGAACGCCGACAGGGATCATCCGCTTTATGTTTTCTGCCTCTTAGGCAAATGTGGATTTTGTCTGTATCTAGAGTTATGATGCCTTCCGCTATGTTAATGTAGTGTTGAACAAATTGGTCTCTAAGTGTAATAAATTTGGATCATGTCACTTGTATGCTCCACTTATATATTAAGTTGCATATTTGATAGTGAAAGTGTTGTGATATTCAATTTGTAAAGTCCGCTACGCATGACAATATGTGTATGATATGAAGTCAAATGTTACTTCGGTACTGTATGTGCTTCTATTCTAGAAACGGATCGAAAGGTCTATATTTAGAATAGTACCGCATATGAGGCCTTACATACCCCATCCACTTCCTCCATTGATCAACTTCTCCAAGAGATATAGTTCAAGATTTGACCACCAAATAGTCTTTAGGAATTTGACCCTTCTAATTACTTAGTTAACAATCAATTGCAACACAGCCAACACACTCACACATGCAACTCTACTCTCGAGGAAACAACTGAGGGATGCACAATATTCATGGGTATTTCTGTATGATCAAGATATGACTTAACTTATTCCTAGTCATCATTGAGAAACTCTTCCGTCAACTTGGGATACTCTACAACTGGAAAATAATTTCTTGGTACGTAACCAACCAACCAAATGTAAGGGCTGAAATGAAAACATGCCCTAACATTTGATAAACGTTGCTCTAGGCAAATCTAGGGTGATGGGAGAATCAAACTTGGTTTGTATGAAATAATATGGATTTGTAGTTTAAGTCATTCCTAGAGTTTGGTCATGTGCTATCAATCCAAGGTTTGTCTTACAAAAAGATCATGTTCATAATACAGATTCATCATATGCAAGATCATGTGTATAATCCAAAGTACTTCTCCTTTCTTAAAACTAGAGTCCAAATCCAAATATATATCCTTGCTATAATCATGGTCCAAATACAACATACTTCTTTATGCAAAATCCATATTGAGTTTATAATGAATCCAAAAGCAATTTGCTCCAATTATATATGGAATTTTCACATATTAGGTCCATGGCTAGAGGTTGATGGACCGATAGAGTTCAAGAGCCATTATGTAAAATGGCACAGTCTTGACTTTCCAAGAGTAAGGAATATCTCTAGAGAAAAAGATTTAGCTCAAACTCTATTTGAATTTGAATCAATGGAGAAGGATTGGGTCCAAAGAGCTGGCAACTAAGTTTACAAATGCTAAAGGGGTGGTATGGTCACAATATCAAAATTTGCAAAAGGAATTCTTTTGAAAATAATTTCCACACCGAAGCTATGATCAAAATATACCCAAAACCCTCATTTTGAAATATGAACACCCCATTTTTTCCTAAGCATGCCATTGGTTCCTACATGTCTTAAGGATTTCTTGGATATCAAATTTACCAAAAATGGATCCGTGGAACTCAAGATATGACATATATGCCCAAATACGTATTTGAAATTGTGAATATTTGCGAAACATCCAAATGGGTGATCCAAAGGTACATCTGGATTCTACTAGTTCTAAGGATTCCGGAAATGTAAGTTTCATAAATTTGGACAAACAAAATGGAAGATATGATTTTTCTAAAGTTTATGCTATTTTTATGTCCAAAATAAACATAAAATAGAAATTAGAAAATCAGCCAAGACATGTGGCATGCTCTGAGTGGCTCGTACCGATTCACTTAAGTGATGTGTTTAGAACCATTCGACCCGAGATCAAGGGTTGGCGCTACATACCATTTTGTTATCATGAGCGATCTAATCGCAGACGTGTAAATAGCACTACTACAAAAACAGCTATAGTCAATATGAACATTAATGGCGCACTGTACATGTGATGCGCCATTACTAAATACTAATGGCGCGTCATGTGTTGATGCGTCATTAGTGTGTAAATACTAATGGCGCACCACATCCACGGTGCGCCATTAGTAAAAAAAATATTTTTTTCAAAACTACTAATGGCGCACCGTCGCATGGTGCGCCATTACTAGTTCAATTAGTAACAACTAGTAATGGCGCACCACTCCCACGGTGCGCCATTAGTAATTATGTTTCAAAAACTTTTAATTTATTTTTTATTTTTTAAACTACTAATGGCGCACCGTAGGAGTGGTGCGCCATTACTAGTTGAACTAGTAATGGCGCACCATCCCACGGTGCGCCATTAGTAATTTGGCCCAAACATTCCCCCGAATGCACCCCTCTCCCGTAGACCGCCTTTTCAGTTTCAAAAAAAAAGAAAATGATAGAAATGTAAAAAATAAAAGAAAATAAGATTCTCATGTGATATGTGGTCTATTTGTTAGCAAAATTTACAAACATGAATTTTCGACTTTTTTGCAAAATCTCTCGAGAATTTATAAAAATGGGCATAACTTTTGCATACGAACTCGAATGAAAAAGTTTCTTATATAAAAAATCATCTACTCGAAAAGTTACATCCAAATTTAACCGGGGGAACCCCGTTAAACATTTTCAAAATCCTCAAAAACCTAACAGAAAAAAGATACGTGGCTTTTAAGATCTGGAGAGGCAAAAAAATCAAAAAAAATCAAACTTACTAATGGCGCACCTGCCCATGGTGCGCCATTACTATCTTCCCGCCTTCAAAATTCAAAATAAATAAAAAAAATAAAAAAAAAGTTACTAATGACGCACCTGCCCATGGTGCGCCATTAGTATCTTCCCGCCTTCAAAATTCAAAATAAATAAAAAAATAAAAAAATTAGTAATGGCGCACCTGCCCACGGTGCGCCATTACTATGCCGTATATATGGCTAGGCGTGTCCTCTCCTCCTTACCTCTTCATTCTTCTCCTCCACTCCACCTCTCCTCCACTCCATCTCCTCCTCTCCTCCACTCCATCTTCCCTTCTCTCCTCCACCATACTACCCTCCTCCTCTCCGGCGACCTCCTCCTCCTCTCCGGCGGCCTCCTCCTCCTCTCCGGCGACCTCCTCCTCCCTCCTCTCCTCCCCTTCCCTCCCCTCACGGTTTCTCCTCCCTCCTCTCCGGTGAGCTCCTCCTCCCTCCTCTTCTCCCATCCCCTCATGGTTTCTCCTTCCTCCTCTCCGATGCTCCGGTGAACTCTTCTCCGGCGACCTCCTCCTCCTCTCCAGCGATGTAGGCGAGCGCCTCTCCGGTCACCTCCTCATCCTCCTCTCCGGTGAACTCCTCTCCGACAAAAGAACACGGCAAAAGAACGTACAAGATCCAAAAACGGGAACAAAATTTGAAATAATATCATGCAAAAAAACAAGCAAAAAATGGGCAAAAAAATCGCGATCCAGATCCAAATTCAAAATTCAAAAATAGCAATGGCGCACGGTGGGGGTTAGACGGTGCGCCACTACTATTTTCCCGCCTTCAAAATTCAAAAATACTAATGGCGCACCAGTGGCCTATACTAATGACGCACCAGTGGTGCGCCATTAGTATACCAGATACTAATCACGCACCACTGGTGCGCCATTAGTAAAAAATACTAGTGGCGTGCTACTAGTGGCGCACCAGTGGTGCGCCATTAGTAGGCAAAACTGGTGCGCCACTAGTAGGCCTTTTCCTAGTAGTGTAGACTGTGCATCTTAGAAGAAAGAAGCGAGGTTTAAGATGACCGAGGTTGGGCCCCATTAGTCGGTGTGTGTGTGTGTGTGTGCGAGAGAGAGAGAGGGGGGGAGAGAGAGAGAAGTGGTATCTTTGATCGTCGTCCATTGGATGCGAATCAGACGATCTCCGATAGAATGTAACAGTTCACTTATGGTCGAGGTTAGTTCGATTTCTCAAGATTATAAATAATATGGGTTTAACCCCCTTTTCTTTAAGAAATAAATGCAGAAATGATGCTATACCATTTGAAAATTCTAAACCACTTCAAAAAAATTTCAGAAAAATACCAAGGATCTTATATTGGGCTTAGGAAAACGATTTTAACCAAAACTTGGTTCTGGAAAGTTATGAAATCCTCTAAAAAAATTAGGCCATTAATAATTCCTGAAAGTTTATTTCTTTAGGATATATTAATTCCCTAAAACAACATAAGCAACAAAGGGGTTCTAGGCAACATACTTATGAGGTTTTCATCCTTGCCATTAGTTGGAAAGTTTTAAAACTTCTGATCCCTCATGAAAATCAAGAATTTTCATGTTTTATTTTTCATTCCAAATTCATTCTTTTGGGTATTACATAAACTGGGAAACTACTCGATCTCCACCAAGCCACTCATCTTCCCTTAAAGTCTACCATCACCAACAAGCACCTCCTTTTTTATGTATCTCTAAAAATGTGGTTTGCATTCACAAGGCTTAATTTGCCAAAAATGTCAGCCCCTAAACTAGGTTCCCACAAAGCCAACACTTGCTTGTCAAGATATTTTCTGAGCACCTGGTCAACTCTTTACAATTTCCTTTGATCACTAGTTTTATCTCGTTGTTTCACATGACTTTCGTGTTGCATATTTTCTGTTTCAACAATTGTAGACGAGTAGATCTACATCTCCTACTAGACCACACAAATGTGTTTATGTGTGCATGTTATGAATCGGTGAATTTTTGGCAAGGGAGGATGCAAGAGAACAAACGAGTTGCGCAATATGGTTTTTACCATGTATTCACTTAGCCAGGCTCTCGCAAAACGCGAAAAGTGTATAGACTACCAAACGTCTCCTATTTTTCTTCTTCTTTTGAAACCTCATTCTTGAAGTTTTTTCGTGAAAATCCTCCAAACTAAGTGATTCCAAAATAGATGATCTTATTAACCTATTCCCTTCAACATGTAACTATGCCTCTTGTCATTTTTTTGTCTTAAGATGCAACCATCATAGGAAAACAATTAAATAATTTGCATTTTGCCCCTTGTACTCAATATTGTTTATGAAACAGAGTACATATGCACATACTTGCATACAGTTTTAACACTCATTGTTATAAACGCACATATACCCTATCTTTATGAGCTCCTTCAAGAGACTGTCAAAATCGTCACATGTGTCTCATAGTCGACAAGAATGCCGTCTCCCACTAAACAAACATCTTTAAAAATAAATTCAGTAAAATGCGAGCACTCATTCCAAAGTTAGGACTTAAAACCAAATGAGCTAAGCTAATGGATTATCTTTACCTACTAATAAAGCATGGATTGCTTCTGTCGGTTCACCGTCATTATTTTACCTATTAATAAAATAGCTAATGTTTCTATCCATACGTAAAACAAATCATACTAAAAACGCTTCGTTATGCTCGCACACACGCCTCCGTATTGGGCAATGTTGCTTTTTTTACCACAATTGCCGGCTGGCCTTTTCTTATGGGCCACGGACGGGCCTTTCTTTATAGACTAAAAGTTACATGGAAAAAAGATAATTCCACCTCGCTCCTTTATGCAGACTGCGACCAGTTTATATAGGATCACATGTTTTTCGAAATATCAACAATAGGCCTAACTAACTACAGCGGTTGTGAATGCAGGTGTGCACTTTGCATGGCAAATAATCAGGATTTGTGGGCTGCCTCAAGGGAGGGGTATTAAAGGAAGGATTCCGTCCTTGAAAAGGAAATTATGGGGCTGAATTTCAGATTGTGGACTTGCAAGGATTTAATTATCAAGTATGGATGCACGTGCACGCTACATGAGGAGGATAGATTTCACGATTGTGATCCTCAAGGAGGAGGGAAGTGCCGCCTTATGATTCGAACAAAGTAGTAACACAACCCGCTCAAGAAAAAAAGGGAACCATCGATTGTGAGCCTGAAGAAGGAGGGACGTTGCTGCCGTAGGGGATTCAAACAAAGTAACACAGCCCTGCTCAAAGAAAAAAAAGAGAACAAAGTAATGCAGCATCGCGGACACATCATCTATAATATGGAGGATTCTAAAAAACACTATTCTAATGCCATGACAGATTCAAAAAAAAAAATTGTAAGGCCAAAACGGGCGAAAAAGATTCCAATTTTTTTAGCTTTGCAATTTCCGCATACATAATTTTTAATGCCCTAAGCTACCACCGGATGCCTTTATCTGAAGGAAATATGCCCTAGAGGCAATAATAAAGTTATTATTTATTTCCATATATCATGATAAATGTTTATTATTCATGCTAGAATTGTCTTAACCGGAAACATAATACATGTGTGAATACATAGACAAACAGTATGTCACTAGTATGTCACTAGTATGCCTCTACTTGACTAGCTCGTTGAATCAAAGATGGTTAAGTTTTCTAGCCATAGACATGAGTTGTCATTTGATTAACGGGATCACATCATTAGAGAATGATGTGATTGACTTGACCCATTCCGTTAGCATAGCACTTGATCGTTTAGTTTGTTGCTATTGCTTTCTTCATGACTTATACATGTTCCTATGACTATGAGATTATGCAACTCCCGTTTACCAGAGGAACACTTTGTGTGCTACCAAACGTCACAACATAACTGGGTGATTATAAAGGTGCCCTACAGGTGTCTCCAAAAGTACTTGTTGGGTTGGCGTATTTCGAGATTAGGATTTGTCACTCCGATTGTCGGAGAGGTATCTCTGGGCCCTCTCAGTAATGCACATCACTTAAGCCTTGCAAGCATTGCAACTAATGAGTTAGTTGCGGGATGATGTATTACGGAACGAGTAAAGAGACTTGCCGGTAATGAGATTGAACTAGGTATTGAGATACCGACGATCAAATCTCGGGCAAGTAACATACCGATGACAAAGGAAACAACATATGTTGTTATGCGGTCTAACCGATAAAGATCTTCGTAGAATATGTGGGAGCCAATATGAGCATCCAGGTTCCGCTATTGGTTATTGACCGAAGACGTGTCTCGGTCATGTCTACATTGTTCTCGAACCCGTAGGGTCCGCACGCTTAAGGTTTCGATGACAGTTATATTATGTTTATGAGTTTTGATGTACCGAAGGAGTTCGGAGTCCCGGATGAGATCGGGGACATGACGAGGAGTCTCAAAATGGTCGAGACGTAAAGATCGATATATTGGACGACTATATTCGGACATCGGAAAGGTTCCGAGATTCGGGTATTTTTCGGAGTACCAGAGAGTTACGGGAATTCGCCGGGGAGTATATGGGCCTTATTGGGCCATACGGGAATAGAGGAGAGAGGCCAAAAGGAAGGAGGCGCCCCCCCCTCTGGTCCGAATTTGACAAGGGGTGCATCCCACTTTTCCTTGTTCCTCTCCCCCTCTTTCCTTCTCTCCTACTCCAACAAGGGAAGGAGGAGTCCTACTCCCGGTGGGAGTAGGACTCCCCCCTTGGCGCGCCCTCCTCCTAGGCCGGCCACCTCTCCCCTTGCTCCTTTATATACAGGGGCAGGGGGCACCTCTAGACACAACAGTTGATCATTGATCTCTTAGCCGTGTGTGGTGCCCCCCTCCACCATAGTCCTCGATAATATTGTAGTGGTGCTTAGGCGAAGCCCTGCGACAGTAGAACATCAAAATCGTCACCACACCGTCGTGCTGACGGAACTCTTTCCCGACATTCTGCTGGATCGGAGTCCGGAGATCGTCATCGAGCTGAACGTGTGCTAGAACTCAGAGGTGTCGTAGTTTCGGTGCTTGATCGGTCAGGCCGTGAAGACGTACGACTACATCAACCGCGTTGTACTAACGCTTCCGCTTCCGGTCTACGAGGGTACGTAGACAACACTCTCCCCTCTCGTTGCTATGCATCACCATGATCTTGCGTGTGCGTAGGAATTTTTTTGAAATTACTATGTTCCCCAACATTATCACCCTCGACTCATCGAAGTTCCTTTGGCTGAACCCACAAACCATCAGAACCGCATCGAGAATTCTAATCCATTCAGATGAAGCAGGGCTTGATCATGCTTCCTGAATGACGAATTTCCATGTTCAACCTATACCAACCGCTGCAAAGACTATGTCGCGGTTAATAAGAGATTTTCCAATTACTAGAATAGAATGTAGATGTTATCAATTTCCTAGACTTTGTTCTTGGTCTGATTGTTGTTGATAGACGCATGCACCATGATCCATGCTAGCCATAGATGTGAACTGGATGTTGCATAATGCAGCATCACCTCGACGCGGCATTGAACAGTCCTATGTAAACTTTTTTTAAATAATACAGTTCTTATTAATTTACAAAAATAATACACGGTTTAGATATTTCACAAATAATACGGCGTCATCTTCGAGCAAGACGACTGGAACTAATCGTCTTACTGGTAGATGATTAGTGTCCAGTAGTCTTCCCTGAAGATGACTGGGCAGTCGGCTGAACAAGGGCTTTCAGTCGTCCTCCTTGAAGATGATTAGCTCCAATCATCCTTCCCGAAGATGATTAGCACCAGTCATCCTCCCTGAAGATGATTAGCTCCAGTTATCCTTCCTGAAAATGATTGGAACATAACTGTGTTCTTGGGAACCCTTTCCCGCCAAACCTGCCTTCCCCCCTGAGGGAGTCCTGGATTAGGGGGTGTCCGGATGGCCGGACTATACCTTTGGTTAGACTCCTGGACTATGAAGATACAAGATTGAAGACTTCGTCCCGTGTCTGGAAGGGACTTTCCTTGGCGTGGAAGGCAAGCTTGGCGATACGGATATGTAGATCTCCTACCATTGTAACCGACTCTGTGTAACCCTAGCCCTCTCCGGTGTCTATATAAACCGGAGAGTTTTAGTCCGTAGGACGAACAACAATCATACCACAGGCTAGCTTCTAGGGTTTAGCCTCTCTGATCTCGCGGTAGATCTACTCTTGTACTACCCATATCATCAATATCAATCAAGCAGGACGTAGGGTTTTACCTCCATCAAGAGGGTCCGAACCTAGGTAAAACATCATGTCCCCTGCCTCCTGTTACCATCCGGCCTAGACGCACAGTTCAGGACCCCCTACCCGAGATCCGTCGGTTTTGACACCGACATTGGTGCTTTCATTGAGAGTTCCTCTATGTCGTCACTTTTAGGCCCGATGGCTTCTCTGATCATCAACAGCGATGTGATCCAGGGTGAGACTTTTCTCCCCGGACAGATCTTCGTATTCGGCGGCTTTGCACTGCGGGCCAATTCGCTTGGTCATCTGGAGCAGATCAAAAGCTACGCCCCTGGCCATCAGATCAGATTTGGAAGTTTGAACTACACGGCCGACATCCGCGGAGACTTGATCTTCGACGGATTCGAGCCACAGCTGAGTGCGCCGCACTGTCACGATGGGCATGATTTAGCTCTGCCGCCGAACAGTGCCCTGGAGGCCGCACCTGTGTCCGCTCCGACCCCTAGCTCGGAGCCGATCACACCAATCAAGGATGGGTGGTTAGACACCGCCTCGAGGGCTACAATCTCTACGGCGATCGAGCCGAACACCAGCCCTATTCTCTGCGAAGTCCGTGACTCCAAGGAGCTAGACTCCTCTCCAGACTCCGAGCCCTCCGCGCCCCGACCGATCGAACCCGATTGGGCGCCGATCATGGAGTTCACCGCCGCGGACATCTTTCAGCACTCGCCCTTCGGCGATATTCTGAATTCACTAAAGTCTCTCTCTTTATCAGGAGAGCCCTGGCCGGACTATGGTCAACAAGGTTGGGATGCGGATGATGAAGAAATTCAAAGCCCACCCACCATCCACTTCGTAGCCACTGTCGATAATTTAAACGACGTGCTCGACTTCGACTCCGAAGACATCGACGGTATGGACGACGATGTAGGAGATGAACATGAACCAACGCCTATAAGGCACTGGACAACCACCTCATCTCATGATGTATACATGGTGGACACACCCAAAGGAAGCGACGACGAGGAACACAGGGATGCAACGAGGGATTCACTCGAAAAGCAATCAAAGCGGCGACGTAAGCGCCGCTCCAAGCCCCGCCTCGACAGAAACAGCAACATACAGACCCAGCCATAGAGCAGGACGAGGCGGCGGACGATGAACATGCCTTCGAGCAAGCGTCCGAATAGGGAAACTTGGATAAACAAACCGAAAACCCCGTCCCTGGCGAAAGCAACAGTCCGGACGACCTTACGCCGGATAAACTCATGGAGCAGAAGAGCCTCCACAAAAGGCTCGTCGCCACTGCGCATAGCCTAAAAAAGCAGAAGCGGAAGCTCAAAACTGCGGAAGATGCACTCAGAATCAGATGAAGCAAAGTACGTAACACCACAGACAAATATGCCGGCAGTCGCCGCACAAAAAGCTATCCAAAGAGAAAGGTACTGCCTGAATTTGACGAGGAGGCCTTAGAGCCCCCGCAATCAAAAAATAGGAAAGCCATCCGGTCGGATGGACGACCGTATGGCCAGCATGGAGCGGCAAGCGGCGCCACACACAAGCCGGCACGCGATCCACCAAAGGATCCGCATCAAAAAGACAGCCCAGCCAGATCTATATACGGGCCAAGAAAGCAAGCTCTAGTAAGCAATGCAACACAACAAATATCCGAACATCCGGACGCCGAAGCCCTAGCAGCTTTTAAGCACAACGTTCGAGACAAATGGCTCGCCAGACACCTCGACCAAGAAAAGCCAAGAATAATGGCTGCATTAACAAGCCTCATGACCCGCTTTTGCGCAGGAGATGACAGCTGGTTGGCAAGATGTAGCACCAGCGACCCAAGTACATCCGAAGTTAGGGATGGAAACGGAAAACCCCGACGCAGCAAGGACCAACGCCGGAATAAGGGAAACAACCCAAAGAGCACGGAGGTCAATGCCGGATTCAAAAGCTCGCGGCAAAATCAGAGAAAGCCACCCCTCAAGGATAACAAGGACGAGCTATCCAACTTAAACAAAATCTTGGACATGATATGTCAAATACACAGTACTCCCGGGAAGCCTGCGAACCATACCCACGGAGATTGTTGGGTTTTCAAGCAAGCCGGCAAGCTCAACGCCGAACACAAGGGGCTCGACACACCAAGTGAGAACGATGACGAACCCCACAAGCAGAGTACCAGGAAACAAAAGGATTTCCCACAAGAAGTCAAAACAGTAAACTTACCACGCGACGAACAGAACGGCGCCACCAGAGATACGCGCCATACGACCTATCTCGAAGGAGTCTCGCCAATGGTTGTTAAAACCAATCACCTTCAACCGTCAAGATTACTCTAGAAGTATCCGGAACGCAGGCAGGACTGCCTTGGTATTAGATCCAATAATCGGCAGACTCCACTTTACAAATGTCCTGATGAACGGCGGCAGTGGTCTAAACCTGTTATACCAGGACACAATCCGCAACATGAGGATAGACCCAACAAAAATTCGCCATAGCAAAACCTCCTTTCAAGGGGTAACGCCAGGCCCGGATGCCCGATGTATGGGTTCTCTTCGGCTAGAAGTTATGTGCGGCTCCCCCGATAACTTCCGTCGCGAACAACTAACTTTCCACATCGCCCCATTCTCAAGTAGCTATCAAGCACTGCAGGGACGCGAAGCTTTCGCCCGCTTTAACGCAATACCGCATTATGCATCTCTTACGCTTAAGATGCCCGGTCCACGAGGCATCATCTCATTAAAGGGAAAACATTGAGTGTTCCCCCCACGCGGAAAACAGTGTGGCTACCTTGACAGCCCCACAATAAAGTGGCTTCACCAGCCAAAGCATCTAAACAGGTCGTCAAGACCACGGACATGGCTAGACGAGTCCGGCATGAACATACAATTGATAAAGGCTTAATAGTCGTATACCCCTGTACTAGGGGCTCCGCGCAGATAAAACAAGGGATAATAAAGCTCAATTTTACCCATTTCGATTTATACTTCGTTTATTTAGCATAACTTATGTTCGGCACGATCTTTATTTAACCAAGTTCATCTCTTTTACAGATGAACACCGTGCTACGCCCGTCTAGGATACGGCACAACGGAGACACAGGCGCAGACGTGCAGCAGGGACCCGTTCCAAGGATTCTTTTCAGATTAAGACCCTGCGTAAACCTTTTTTACTGTCTCTTGTTGATACACATCCCCTGGTTTCTTGATATAACCAAGGAGGAGGCTGGCGTTTTGGCATGTGGCCACGTCAGAATTTTGCGCGTACCTGGACACTAGGGGCTTATTACTAAGGGTGTTATCCCACACGCCCTCATAAAGATCGAATACCTTAGGGAGTGTTCGGCGTCACGAGTTTGGCCTTATATGCATCAGCTCCGAATCATGTCTTTGGCCAAATGTTGGGTTTGCCCGGCTCTTGTGTTTTGCTACCTTACATTCTGCTCTATCGGCTAAGGCAGCACCAGGAGAACTACTGCGATTGTGCCCCGGTTCGGCCAGGCGAGCACCTCAGTAGAGAAAGCCGAAAACTGATTGTCATGATATAGCGTGAGACTGGTCAACCACTCGATGACTTACCGGAATCTTTAGGATTCCTCCGCATTAACGAAGGGCCGTTTCCCGGCCAGGCACATACGCGCCCCGAGTTCGGGCGAACGCAGGCGCCACCAGGGGCTATATAAGTAGCCTCACTGTCAAACTCCTATGGCTAAGTGAAAGTGATAAAGCATCATAGTCCGATTGCCTAGTTCGCTGCGCTATCACCTCCTTTGTAGGACCAAGACGTTGGATCAAGTGTGAAAATGCGCCTTCCGCGAACACCCCTGCATTATGTGCGTGGGGGCTGAAGCTGACGACTGCCATCTTTCAGATTATATATACATATATGTTAAACGGCCGCACAGGAGGTATCATAATACTTGCAGGCACAAGTATAAAAAGCTTCTACAATTTATCAAAATATTGTTTTACAATAATACATGCTATTCGAATATAGTATCCTTCGAGCACTGCGTCTCTATTAAACGAGCGCCTTGCAGAACTTCCTGAAAATAGCGCTCGGCAGGTACTCGGCTTCCATCCGAGTCTGGGGATGCAACATCGGTGGCTTCCATTTCCGCCCAGTATGTCTTGACACGGGCAAGAGCCATCCGTGCACCCTCTATGCACGCTGACCTCTTCATCGCATTGATATGCGGCGCCGCACCAAGGAACTGCTGCACCAAGTTGAAATAAATTTTCGGCTCTGGCCTCTCTGGCCACAAATGACTCACGACATACTTCATGGCGAGTCCGGACAACCTATTTAGCTCGGCCCATTCGGCCAAATGATCGGCTAATGACAGTGGACGCTCTGGACTGTGGAACTGTGACCAGAAGAGCTTTTCCACTTCGCGATCTTCTTGATCTCGGAAGTGCTCGGCCGCATCTGCGGCACTCGCTGCTAAATCCAGATAGGTGTCCGCCGTACTCCACATCTGGTCTAACGGAGCATGTTTAGGATCACAGAACTTCCTCCGCAGCATAAAGGGCTTTCCAGCCGCGATTTCTCCGGCCTGACGCAGCTCCTCCTTCATAGCTCTCATCACAGAGCGAGCATCCTTGGCATCGGCAACGGCCTTCTTCAGGTCCGTCTGTTCCGCCCGATCTTCTTTTTCAAGAAGCTTGCAACGGTCAACAGCGTTCTTCAGCTTCACGACCATCTCAGCCATTTGCTTCTTGTTTCGGCAGTTAGCAGCTTGTTCGGCTTTCAGCTCTTCAATTGCTTTTCCGACAGCCGCATCACTTTTCCTGGCTTGCTCCTTGGCTCGGGCAAGTTCCGCCCGAAGATTCTCCATGGCAGCAACACCATCTGCATCAAGCGCACACATTGTAAGATACTGGCATAAAGCTCCTCTTACCAGGCGCCACCGAAGGAATTACATACCTTGTGCCTCGTCAAGCCGCTTGTTGACAAGCGCGATGTCGGCATCTGCCACGTCAAGTTGCCGCTTTAGCTCGGCAAATCCATCAGTCCGGCTGGCCACCGGACACTTCACCACCTACGTATAAAGGCGGCATATTAGACCTGGGATTATGATCCTCTGTGCACCGTCACTTTTGACAACATACAGAGTCTCAGGGGCTACTATCTACATAGGGTGCATCTTATTTATGCGCAACTGTCCAAAAAGGGTACATTATTTCGCATACCTCAAAACCTGTCAGTAAACTCCTGACGGCCTCATGCAATCCACTCTCTGCGGATGAAATCCTCTCAATCACCGTACCCATCAATGCACGGTGCTCCTCTGAGATAGATGCTCGCCCTAGAAGATCCTTCAGCTCCTCCGACCGCGCACCAGACGGCGCCGGACTCGTCCGATGGCTCTTTTCGAAGGCCGGATGCGGAGGGCTTTGGGGGGCCATATGACTACCTTCTGGCCCCGCCGGATTCAGAGAAACCCTCCGTGACGATACCTCAGGGTCGCCCGCCTCGCAAGGCGGTACGGCAGGGGAAGGCGTTCCGCTCTCCATCATCTCCGGGAGAAGATCCCTCGAAGACGAGCTTTGCTGAGAAGGGCTAAGGTCCGAGCTACAAGGTAAATTTTCGATTACTTTCCTCAGATATAAAGCAGAGATTTCTCTTGTCTCTTAAAAAGAAAACTCCTCTCTACTTACGGCTCGGTGGAGGGCTGATCCCCTTGAGGGCATAATTCGACCGAAGTATCCCCCAGCACAGGACCCTCTCGCAAAGATTTCTTCCCCCGCTTTAAGGCCATGGTCTCCGGGTCTTCATAGGCGGTCCTCTTCTTCCCCTGAGGAGAGGAATTTTCGATTCCTCCCTTCCGGACAACCTCCTTCGAGGAGGCTGTAGCTTCCCCGTCCCCTACCTCGCTTCTCTTTGAAGGCACAACCTCCAACATCCTGACTAGCACGGGACCCGGCGTGGTCTCGGGGAGGGGGGCCGGACACCTGATTAACTTTGCTTTCGCTATCCACTCCTGTTTAAAGGACAGCTCTTTTAGGGGCAATTTTATGATAAATATACGGATAGCGAGTCCGGGCACAAGGCTACTTACTTAAGTATCCGGACGATTGCAGCTCAGACCTGCGTCCTCCGTAGAATCCGGACACACTGCTTGTGGTCCGAAGAACAATTTGTACATCTCCACGGGCGTCATGCCAAGAAAATGTTGGAGAACTCGTGGTCCCTCCGGGTTGAACTCCCACAGGCGGAGGGGGCGACGTTTGCAGGGCAGAACTCGGCGAATTAACATAATCTGCGTCACCATGACTAGACTGATGTCTCTTTCTAGGAGATCTCGGATGCGGCCCTGTATTGACCCATGACGCCAGTCGTGGCGGGGGACCCGAGCGAAAGGCAGGTGGCGCCACCCACTTAGGGGCCCTGGGAGCGGTAATATAAAACCACTCTCGTTGCCATAAGCTGGACCCCTCTTGAAAAGAGCCCTCGGGCCATGGAGTACCAGCATTCTTGCTTATAAAAGCACCTCCGCACTCCGCGTGCCGTCCCTCAATCATCTTCGGCTCTACTTTGAAGGTCTTGAGCCATAGTCCAAACTGAGGAGTGAGACGGAGGAAGGCTTCACACACGACGATGAATGAGGAAATATGGAGGATGGACTTCGGGGCTAAGTCATGAAATTTCAGCCCATAATAATACATGAGCCCCCTCACGAAGGGATCCGTCGGGAAGCCTAGCCCCCGAAGGAAGTGAGACATGAACACCACACTCTCACCGGGCTTGGGAGTGGGAATGACCTGCCCTTGGGCAGGCAGCCTATGCGAGATTTCACCGATCAAGAACCTGGCCTCTCTCAACTTCAGCACGTCCTCCTCCGTGACGGAGGAGGGCATCCATCGGCCTCGAAGGTCGGAACCGGACATTGTCGAAGGTCTGAAGCGCCTGAAATCTGGAGCCTTGGGTGTTGGAACTCGAGGCGAAGGGCGAACTCGTTTGAGATTGAAAGAAAGGAGTAAGGCCTTGGTCTCTTTACAAGAGGTTGAATACCAAGGGCCTTCCCCGTGACCGTTTGGGACTCGCCTTTGATCGAGAAAATATACCAACGGGTACGGTTGGGTTACCCACACCCGTATTGATGAGAATCCCAGAATAAGGGGACACGATCTCTGCTTTAACAAGACGTGCCAAGGAAACCGCCTCGCTAAACGCGCTGAGGTGGGAGAGTAAAACGATTCAAATAAAGACTTGGCCGTGGTGTGATGTCACACTACGGAATACGTCAGCAGATTAGATTTATGTAAATATTATTCTCTCTATGGCAATATGTGGAAACTTATTTTGCAGAGCCGGACACTACCTTTGTGTTCAAAATCTTCTATGAAGTACTTGGAGGAGGAACCCGCCTTGCAATGCCGAAGACAATCTGCGCGCCGGACTCGTCGTCATTGAAGCCTGGTTCAGGGGCTACTGAGGGAGTCCTGGATTAGGGGGTGTCCGGATGGCTGGACTATACCTTTGGCCGGACTCCTGGACTATGAAGATACAAGATTGAAGACTTCGTCCCATGTCCGGAAGGGACTTTCCTTGGCGTGGAAGGCAAGCTTGGCGATACGGATATGTAGATCTCCTACCATTGTAACCGACTCTGTGTAACCCTAGCCCTCTCCGATGTCTATATAAACCGGAGAGTTTTAGTCCGTAGGACGAACAACAATCATACCATAGGCTAGCTTCTAGGGTTTAGCCTCTCTGATCTCGCGGTAGATCTACTCTTGTACTACCCATATCATCAATATCAATCAAGCAGGATGTAGGGTTTTACCTCCATCAAGAGGGCCCGAACCTGGGTAAAACATCGAGTCCCCTGCCTCCTGTTACCATCCGGCCTAGACGCACAGTTCAGGACCCCCTACCCGAGATCCGCCGGTTTTGACACCGACACCCGCCAACCCTTCTGTTCCCGCCATCGTCTTTCCCGCCAACCCTTATGTTTCCGCCAACTTCTTTCCCACCATCCCTTCTGTTCCCGCCATCTTTTCATTATTGTTGCCACCCAGCTGCAATGTATAGTGGAATAAGATTTCGTACCTCAAATATTTTGTCAAACACCGCTGCAAAACCTCGGCTCACCATACAATACGTGAATGATACACTCATTGTTGCCGCACTCACCCTAAAGTGTTCCTTGATGAGTTTGCCCTCATAACTGTCCTCTCAATCAACTTCCGTAAAACTGCATGTCTTCCAATCCACTCAGAACATGCATTGACCTTGCTAATTGCCACGACTGTGGCATGCTAACATTAATCCTTTCGTCTACTATACTTAGGTTTGACTCTGTCGCCCGCAAAACTACCAACCTCTGCCTTTGCCCCCATCATAGACGTACATATTCCGAAGATATGTCCTTGGTTGGATCACTGGATTGCTATCGAGGGGGGGGGGGCGGTGGCTCACACTCGTCTCTTCGATTCTCGAAGATATGTCCCAGGAACACAGTTATGTTCCAATCATCTCCAGGGAGGATGACTGGAGCTAATCATCTTCGGGGAGGATGACCAGAAGCTCTTGTTCAGCGAGGACGACTAGACACTAATCATCTACCAGTAAGACGATTAGTTCCAATTGTCTTGCCCGAAGATGACGCCCTATTATTTGTGAAATATATCTAAACCGTGTATTATTTTTATAAATTAATAAAAAATGTATTATTTAAAAAAAATAGCTCCATGCTAGCCATAGATGTGAACTGGATGTTGCATAATGCAGCATCACCTCGGCGCGGGCATTGAAATGTCAGTCCTATGTAAACTTTTTTGTCACTTTGTTAACCTCATCCATATGAGTTTAGACCAGTGAGCCTCAAGTTAGTCTGGTCTACGAAGCTCTATCACCATCATCACAAATCGAGTGTCGATCATTAACATTACTTCTATGGGCTCCTCCCCATAGACAACACCATCATGGATGTATTGCATCTAAAACAATGAAGGCGAGAATGAAACTCGGAAGGCTGCAAACCAAACTGCATATATATTTAACGGTTTTGCAAAACCTGTATGGTTGAAAGCATAATTTTTCGTCGTGTTGGGAATAATTTATTTGTAAATTTTTATCCCATTGCAACACACGGTCATTTTTGCTAGTAACAAATCATACATATAATTTCAGTTCTTATAATATTAGTCAAAATATTTATGTTTCATAAAATCAAATCTCACTAAAACATAATGCAATTAGTTTCCACGACAACGCATGGGGAACGTCTGGTTATTCGTTTGACGATTATGCCCCCCTCGGTCGCTACTGGCTGGCTCGACCAGACTGATTCAGTCTATCGAATGCAGCGGGAGACAACACTGAGAAAAGCGAGAGTGGCCGGAGCCCAAGCTGCGTTAGGGTGTCCGGGGAGGTGGTCTGTGGGAGGGCGGCTGCTCTCGGGAGCGGGCGAAGCAAGCGGGGTGCAGGGAGCTCTCGGCAGCGGGCGAAGCAAGCGGGGTGCAGGGAGCTCTCGGCAGCGGGCGAAGGAAGCGGCTCGTCGGCCGGTTCGCTCCGGCACGCCGCGGGCGAAGGAATCTGCTGGAGGAGGGGCAGCGAGCGGTGGTCAGCCGCGGCAGTCAACTGGCGTGCGGCTGGAGGAGGGATTGGGCCGCAGCGGCGCATTAGGCGGCGGTGCCGTGCAGCCGTGCGTCAACGGAAGGCAATTACAGAACACTGGTCACTTAATCACTTGCTTTCCGCCACTGGTCAGTGTTTATCAATGAATCTCCTGATTAATTGTTACATTTATCGGTTACTTGATTGCTTCACATTTGTGAACAATGCACTGCTGAGTATAGTAGGTGGATCTCTCACCAGCCCCCTTCCGGCGCGTATTATGACCATATTGTGCTTTCTGTTTTCGCGGTGGTGGTTCAGACTTTGCGAATTTCTTAGCCAGATTGGTAGATTTGTGCTTATTGATGTGTTCAATGCCATGCAGAAGCTGTAGTAATATCAGTTGTGGCAAGCATAGGAAATGTCTCGAAGTTCTAATTTGTAAAAAATTGCAAAAGTTTCACAGGTTTTACAGCTAGGTTTGTAGGCTTAAGCCTCATATGAGTTTTCCCCTGTGATGCTTTCGTAGATGAGATTTGTGGCATAACGAGCTTTAGTAGAACGTATTTGATTGTGCGCTGTTGGCATTGTATCTGCTCAGTTTGAATGCTGTGAATTCTAGGGCTGTAGTGATGGTAAGCTAAATGTTTGCCATAAAAAAATATCGTTGTATTTAGTGCAAAGATCAGTTTTGACCGAATGCGAGTAGTAGTCATGGATGCTTTGCATGATTCGATCAGTTTGTGAAGCTGGGAGGTGCAAATATAGGGTAGAAATATGTATCGGATTGTTTTTCTTATAGATATCCTGCTTATAGGTTCTAGGTTTTAGTGGTTGGTTAGCAGAAGAGGTTGAATAGTAAGTACCTCTGCCATGTGCCTTAGGTAAATTTATAGAGATGCTTGCATTTCAAACAAGATCTATGCAAGGCGAGGTGGTTGTGTTTATGTTGTATTTGGTGATTGCGCACTCTAGATATGTAGTTTACTTGCTTAACATCTCACTTGGTGCAGGTAAAAGAAAACTCTTACTTGGTTTGTGTACTTTGTGAATTTCAAGTATTAGATAGGTGTTTGTAGGGACGATTATGTAAAATCCAAAGTTCCATCTGCTGATGTGCAATTGTAACATGGAACTTTGACTTATCGGAAACATATAGACGTCCTGACAAAGGTTGAAAGGAATATATTCAAATAGTTACATTACACATTTGACTACATAGTATATGGTATAGAACTTCCATTAGTACTATACCGCTATATCAGTTGCATGTCATGAACTTTTGGTAGAGTTTTCTATTTGTTGGCAAATGAAGTTACCTTTTAGCAAATCAAGTGATGTGTCGTGTGTTGGTTGATGGTGGAGGCCAGGTTCTTGATAGCATTGTCGATAACCTAGCTGTTGTTTGCACTAGATTTTCAACTTCCACTTGTATGTATGGTTGTTCTGTCTTTATAATGCCACACATCATTGCAGATGTGTCTATGGTTGTCAAAAGGTATTATTCAGACGAACCTTTTATGCAGTAACGGACCAGTTGTACCGCAATTCTGTTAAACTATGGTTCATTCATATAATTGCACTTGAAAAGTTATTTCAGATTCATCCTAAAAACTACTCCCTCCGTTCCTAAATATTTGTCTTTCTAGAGATTTCAACAAGTGACTACATACGAAACAAAATGAGTGAATCTACACTCTAAAATATGTCTATATACATCCGTATGTGATAGTCCATTTGAAATCTCTAAAATGACAAATAATTAGGAACGGAGGGAGTATTTGTTTTCTCCACATCTCATGGTTACCAGCTTGCTGCTAGTTCTCCAAATTATTTTTCCTCTATGTGCGTGCTTGTACTATGGAATATGTATTATCCTCCATTACTTGGGAGTATAATATTCTGCACCGTTCATGTCCATTCAATATTTGACTTCTCTACTTGTGTTTTTGCATTGTCTCTTGGCTAAGCTCTTGTCTGGTTTCCAGAACTCAATATCTCTTTATCAACTAGCAGTATTCTTGTATTTAAGCTTATGTTTTTAACTGCAGGTGGTGTTGTAGACATGGATTTTCGAAAGCATCAACCTTCTGCTAATGCAACCTCTATTAGTATGGTCCACCTGGATTTTCCTAGCCAAATGCTTGAGGATATTGATTCTGTGAATCAAGTGATGCCAGCAGATTTTCCATCGGAGGCTCCTATTGATATTGATATGAGGGAACTTTACTTTCTAATTTTGCATTTTTTATCACATGGTCCATTTAAGCGGGTCGCTGGAGAGCTGTGCAATGAACTTCTGGAGCATCAATTGTTACCTAGAAGATATCATGCTTGGTATTCGCGTGGTGGTTTTCATAGCGGCGAAGAAAATGACGATGGTGTATCACTCCCTTTGGGTTACCTAAAGCTAGTTGAGAGGTACACATACATTACTCTATTTGTTTTGTCTTCTGGAGCTCGTACTTCCTCCACCCTTCCTGATTTGGTAATGATGTTCTTCAGTTAGTGTTTGTGTGACTAATGACTAATCTAAAACTGATGAAACCAATGATTATGAAATCTGTTATTATGTTATAAAGGCACATCACATAATAATTAGCAAAAGGGGTAAGCAGACATATTTAAAATGGTCTTATGGCCTTATCAACAATAAACTTCTGTCTGCTTTTTTCTTAACAATCAAATGCAAATAAGTTTTTTGCTAACTAGTTTTATGCTGCTTTTAGATACCCTCATATTGGTAAAGACCACTTGGTGAAGCTGTTAAAGCAACTGATGATGACTTCCTGCTGCCCAGACAGCTTGGTTAGAGATGTGTCTCCAAATGCTGCTGATTTTCCAACACTTCTTGGCTCCAACTCCTTTTCCCTTCTTGCATGTATGTATTCTGAAATCTAGTCTTTAAAGTATTTCTTTCCCCATTTCTTGAGCTATTTAAAACATCTTTTGTTGCAACTTAGTGTTTCAGTTTTGAAGTTTGGGTAGTTAGTTTTATGTTCAGTGTAATTCAGTGTATTGTTAGAGTATATTTATATAGCCATGTAGCCTTTTGTATTTACCCCATTGTATAAGGGGCCTTCTGCATATTTCCTGCACCTGTACATGTATATATACTGGCCTATGGCCTCATGGGAATACAAGTTGCATATTTCTAACAGTTATTACTTTAACGTGCTGATGCAAACTTGGATCCTTCAGCTGATAGGTGCAGGCAAGATAAGGAAACCCTCAGGCTGCCGAGGTATCTCCGGTGGTCACACATACATGCTGATCAAGTTCATGGTTTAAGTTTGAGGGAGATTGGTGGTTTCACTAAGAATCATCGAGCTCCTTCTGTACGTGCATCATGCTATGCCATTGCAAAGCCATCTACCCTTGTTGAAAAGATGCAGATTATAAAGAAATTGAGGGGACATCAGAATGCCGCGTATTGTGGTTCGTTGAACTTCTCCGTTTTCTGAATTTAGTTATGTTCAAGGAAAGTATACGAATATTGGCAAAATCGCTTCTTGGACACTCCACTTGGGTAATGCCTGCTCAAACGCAACCATGATTTGGCTCAGGGACACTACAGAATTTTGATCACTTTGCGGTCTTGCGGAACACACTCTGGCCATTGCAGTAATACATTGTTGAATTTTAGGAGACAGTGGTAGCTCAAACAGTTAATTTTAGCCTCAGAATCGAACTAAGCCTACCTGTCAGTGACCCCTCACATGCCACACAAACACACTCTATATGGATTCTCCAGTTGTCTCACAAACACGCTTTACATGGATCCTCAAGTTGTGTCCATGTGGTAGAGGGAGTTGTGTCCATGTGCTAGAGGGCACTGACAGTGACAGGTGGGTCAAGTTTGGTTCCGAGGGCAAAAATGATCTTTTAGCCCTCTTCACTTGCAAAATTCTAAATAGTGTAGTGTGCTTCATCTGGACACCAGTGTTGTTGTGTCCCCGAGCTAAATCGTGACTACTTGGTGGGTTTAGCAACTGGCATCCAAGTAAAATATCCAGGAGCCAAATTTTACTCTATGTTTGGAGTCCTGTTGATACTTGTGCTAATTGAATGTTAAGACCTATTTAAGTTTCAGGAGGTTCCTACAGTGGATCTATATGTGTTAGGGTTCACCATGAAATTATTTGGTGATATTAACTGGAAAGTTTACCAAATGCATGCCACTTGTTCTGTTTCTAAAGATTTTACTGTTTTCATAATGAGCTGTTTGGTTGTTGTCCAAAACTCCAAATCAGCATAGTTATCCATCTGTACATTTTCCATTTTACCTGCTGTAATGTTTTTACTGTTCCTGTTTCTGCAGCTACTTTTGACCGCTCAGGACGTTATGTTATTACTGGTTCTGATGACCGCCTTGTCAAAATTTGGGCGATGGAAACAGCATTTTGTCTGGCTAGTTGCCGAGGCCATGAAGTAAGCTTTGCTTATTGCAATGCAACACATAAATATTCACAACCTTCCATTAAATCACCTTTCATCTTCTAAATTAAGGGTGATATTACTGACCTCGCTGTGAGTTCCAATAATGCTGTGGTAGCATCTTCCTCCAATGATTTCATTATTAGAGTGGTAAGATTGCTAGTTTCTGTACCACCTAGAACATTACGACAGTTCTCTTTCTACCTTCTATACGTCTAATGCATTTGGTTACTAAGCAGTGGCGCATACCTGACGGCATGCCAATGTCAGTGTTGAAGGGCCATACTGGGGTTGTAACAACTATTGCATTTAGTCCAAGGCCAGGTGCTGCTTTCCAGCTATTGTCGTGAGTGTTTCCTTTTCTTATTCCTGATAGTATAGTCTTTGTAGTTATTTAATTCATGATTATATGTACTAACTGACGGCAGCAGCTGTACAAAATGATAAAAAGGAACTGGTACAAGTCTCTAGTAGAAGTCATGTCCAATCTGCTTTAGTTTCAGTGAAGGAAATGCTTAATTGCACACAGTTTAAAGCTACCTCAGTTATCCTTTTAAGTTCTGTCTTTCCCTATTTCATCTCGTGAAGTTCCACGCTCGCAGTTTGATCAAGCAAACAAGACAAGGATTAATTACGAATTAGGTGTGTCCAAGTTAGAGAAACCCGAACCAATCTTGGAAAAAATCATGAATGTTTTGTTCATTTTTTTCTCGAACAGTTTTTGTTCATTTTCGTTTGTTTGATTTCTAGCCACATCTTGCCATATTTTGCCACACCTCACCTTAGGCAAGTTTGACCAAGTTAGATGGGTTTTTGGTTCTAGCCACACCTAAGGCAAGATTTTTTTATGAGAAGTGAACCCCACATGTCATAGACACAAAAAGTGTGGCAAGATTCCCTTAGGCAAGCCAAAGTGTGGCTAACAATTTGAGCAACTCAAGTTAGGCAAGTATGGCAAAAATAATGTGGCCATATATGGTAAACATAGTCACAATCCAAACAGCCCTTTACATTTTTTATACTCTGAGAGCATCTAGTCACCAAACTTATGTAAGTTATATCACTGCTACCGCAGTTCCGCCATATCCTGAAGTAATAGGAATGGTACATTTGTTGTGTATCATGTATTATCTGTGCATCCTTCCGTTTTCATATGGTAGATCCTTGCATTGTGCTCAGATTTTCATATTTCGTTTATTTGCTTATGCATACTGTCAGATGTATGTTTTTTTTGAATGTTCTTGGGATAAAACCTCATCATTTGTTTGCTGTATGTATTTTTACAATTGTTATAGCATTTTTGGCATCCTATTATAACTTTGTAAGTTATTTGCTCTCCCTAACTGTCACATCATATTGATGAGCAGATCATCTGATGATGGGACATGCAGGATTTGGGATGCTAGACATTCTCAACAATCTCCACGAATATATATACCAAAACCTTCAGATGTTGCCGCTGGTTAGTTCATTAAAGCATGTCTATTGCGTGTGTGTGGGTAACGCTTACATTTATTTGCTGTAACCACATGCTGTTGATTCCAGGGAAGAGTGGTGATGCATCTTCCAGTGCTGTTCAAGTTCAACCAACAAATCACCAAATCTTATGTTGTTCATTCAATGCTAATGGAACTGTGTTTGTTACTGGCAGTTCAGACACTTATGCGAGGGTGCGTTTTCTTGTTATCTACTGCCACTTGTGAGGTTCTGATTTTACTACGAAAAGGTGAAGTGCCTTTTCTCATCAGAAGTGTTGATTTCAGGTGTGGAGTGCTTGCAAGAGTTGTTCTGACGAACATGACCAACCGAATCATGAGATGGACATATTATCAGGTCATGAAAATGATGTAAACTACGTGCAGTTTAGTGGATGTATTGTATCAAGATCCTTTTCGTCTGACAGCAGTCACACCAGTAAGGAAGAAAATAACCTTAAGCTAAGAAATTCATGGTCAGTATATTTTGTACTTATGGAATGGTCATTCACATGTTCTTATGTAATCCTTGAGTTTATTCACCTCCTGTCTTACCTGTTCTTACTAGTTTCTGTACTTCATTCATCTTTAACCTCATGTTGAACTGGTGTTCATTGTTGGCTTCAGTTCTACATCATCTGAGTGTCTCCTTTTGCCAGGTTCACACATAATATTGTTACCTGCTCCCGTGATGGCAGCGCAATTATATGGGTTCCGCGGTCTCGGAGATCACATGTAAGTTAATGGGACCTAAAACTCCAATTTTGCTCCTGACAAACATTGTTTCACTAATTATGTTTACGGCGATTTGCATTACTGCTGATTTCGGCTGCTGCTACAGTAATCTGTATTGTCTCCTTAATACCATTCATATTTATTTTCTGATATATTTTGTATTTTCCCATTGTATTACGTGTGTTATCACTAGAGGTGTGTAGTAAGAGCTGGCTGAAAAGCAACTTGCCACATCAGCCAGTTTAATAGTGTGCCCTGTGTAATAGTTAATGCTTGTTCGCTAACTGGTCAGTCGTATTAGCGTGTGTGCTGGTGAATGTAGTTGGCATTTGGTGTTATAGTTTCCTTAGGCAGAATTTGTAACTTTTTGCACAATTTGTTTCCTGCACTAACCCAGGGAAAGATTGGACGCTGGACACGCGCTTACCATCTCAAGGTTCCTCCACCCCCAATGGCTCCTCAACCACTTCGCGGTGGTCCACGTCAAAGATACAATCCAACTCCTCGTGGTGTGAATATGATTGTTTGGAGTTTGGACAACCGCTTTGTGCTTGCTGCTATCATGGGTATCTTTGGTCTACTGCTTTATATATTTTTACTGTGACTGAACCCTTTCCTTATATTTGCATGTATTACCATTTAAGGTTCCTAGTATTCCTAGCATGAAGAAATTCAATCTTGTTGTTACATAATTGATAATTTATCTTTCAGTGTTCTCATTTGTATTCATGTCACTTAAACATGTCTTATGTTCTGAAGATTGCAGAATTTGTGTTTGGAATGCTTCTGATGGGAGCTTGGTGCATTCACTGATTGGCCATCAGGAATCAGTAAGCATGTGCCATGCAGTCTAGCATTAGAGTTACTTTTGGATTTCGTTAACAACTTGTTATTGCATGTTGAAACTTAGTTTGTGCATAAACCTGGGAATAGTTTGACATCCAAACTAAATCCAACCCAAACTATAGGACTGCATGTCGATCATCCAAACCAAATCAAACCAAACTCTATGAGTTATTCACTCAAACCAATCCAAACCGTCTCCTATTTTTGGATTGAATCCACAGATGCAAACCATAGACAAATCCATATGCACATGCTTATCTAACGGACTGGTACTCTAGTAAGAATCCTCTACTGGAGTCAGCGAGCGCAACACCAGAGAGGTAGAAGTAGAACCAGTCGATTTCAGGCGCCATCACGCTGCTAGTGACGTCAAGCGTCGCGTAGCTGACCTCGCCGCAGTTGCTTGTCTTGCCATAGTCGCGCATCCGTTCCGTTGACGTCCCATCGTTGCAGTGCCCTTTGGGTCATGCGGTGCCGTCGGGACCTCGTCTCCTAGAGCTTCGGGATGGACGCTGCTGTCGTCGCACTCCACGCTGGCGCCGAGACGCCAAGGGCTTCGACTGCCGGGGACGCGCTCGCGGCAGCCTCCGCCTCTGCCCGGTGCAAACACCGGGACGAAAGTGAACCCGCGGCATGCGCTAGGCCTGCGTCGTGCACAAGCGCGCCTCCATCCCAAAATACTAGCTCGCGGCCACCTCCTTGCCTTGCGCTTAGTGTTGTGCCTCCGCGCGACTGGGTGACCGCGCCGCTGGCTGCGGTCACCCCACCTTCCGGTGTTGTCTAATGGTCGCGCGTGCAGGGTCGTGACAGAGGGATATTCCCGTCGCTCCCGGAGCACCTCCTCGCCGACTGTGATTTCTTATCCTCCTCTTTTCTCCATGGTCGAGCAACCATAGCACGCCATTGCCGCATGTCTGGAGTCACGGCTCTGTTTTTCTTCTCCTAATTGATTTCCTGTACGCATTCTTGGCTTCTTGCCGCGGATGGGGTTGTGGCTGATCGGCTGCCATCATTTTGTCACCGTATTTAGTGCGTAGAGCACCATGGAGAACTCTCTCTCTGCCTGTGTAGCCTTCTTCTCAACAGAGAGCTTGTGGTGATGCGCCGTTGAGGACTGGTCGTGTGGATGACCGCCATGAGTGGAAGCGCTGGTCTCGTACAGTTTGGTCGCTGGATTTGGTTTTGACCATGGGTTGAAACAGTCTGAAACCAATTTGTATGTATCCAGACCGAACCAAACTAATCCAGTAATACGCAAAACCCAGATCACACCAGATTATGTTAGGGGCTCAGCCCATTCAATCCAATCCAAAGACAGTTTTGTAGGAAAACCGCACTGAAACTAAGGTTTCAATCCAAACTATTCCCAGGTTTATTGTGCATGAAATTTCCTATCAGTTAGGTGCATATGTGTGAACTTTGTCGCTGGCAACTCATCACGGGCATGCTATTCATCATATCACTAGTGAAAACACTATGAAACAACTCTTATTTTCTTAGTGAATATGCCGTCAAAGAGCATGGATTAAAGATGATAATTACATGGAACATGAAAGGAGATGCTAATCTCAGCAAAATAAAATAAAATTTCTAAGAGTATGGCAGTGTGTGTTGCAAAATTATTGCCGTTTCAGAATTGAAGTGAGTAGTAGTAGCAGTATTGTCCTTGACCTCAGTTCACATATATTTTGTTGCCCAATCGTGGACAGTTTAGTGCATTGGCAGCCAATTATGTTCGCACAGTTTGATCTATATGCTTAACTTTAATTGTTTCACATTAGTAACCTCTTTTTTCTTGTGATAGTGTAATGAACTAATGATTCTTTGTCCTATGCTATAGTCAATCTTGATTCATGAGTTCTATATGCATTTCTAATTTTTGCATGTATTGAACTGGTTTAAATGATCAAGCACCTGAAGCTTTGTTTGATCGCAACATCTTGATTTCCATTCTCATTCATAATTCATCTGCACTATGTTATTCAACTTCTTTTTTCTTAAAGCTTGACCCTTGTATAAACAAATGTCCTCTTGTTAAATTTGCTCACATTCATTATCAACAGACATTTGTTCTTGATGTGCATCCGTTCAACCCCCGTATAGGTATGAGTGCTGGGTATGATGGAAAGACAATAATCTGGGATGTAAGTTCCAACTAGACATCTTTAATCTTGGTCACTATCTTCATTCCTGAAAATACGCTATTTCTGTATCCAGATATGGGAAGGAAAGCCTGTACAGATCTACGAAACTGGCCACTATAAGCTTGTTGACGGCAAGTTCTCTCCGTAAGTGTCACTATAATTTCTTCACATTCGTGACAACATGAATTTTTGTTTTGGCCCTTAAGCAAATGTACATTTTATTTGTATTTCTTTTGTAACAATGCGCCTGCATTGAGATGATACTCCATAAAATGTTTAGAACAATGAAGAAAAATAGCAGGAAAAAACCCAGGGACTACTTATAAATTTTAAGGATGTTCCATTAATCTTAGGAAGGTTGGGATATTCCATAGTAAAACTTTTGAGAATATATTGTGGTGTGCTTTTTTTTTTAAGTTCTGTTCAGAAGTGATCCCTCCCTTTTCTGCTTTATTTCTTGACTTTTTCTGTTTTTGTTTCACGGATGACTTGATGGTGAAATCTGGTTGACCAGGGAGAAAAGTGCACTTATCTGTCGATGGCAGCTAGGTTTCTCTCTCTACTTGGATGCCAGAATTTCTGGGTGCTCGCCTTGTTCATAAAGGTGAGGCGAGCTTCCATGATGTGCTGACTGTTTAGGCTACAGCATGGCAACTATCCTGGTCGAAATGTAGATGATCCTTAGTGTTCTAGTTTTCTGTTATAGTGCAGCCAAACTAATATGACTTCAACTGACAGCGTTACTTATTTCTCTGTAATGTTGGGATGTATCATTGCCAAAAATGAAAATTTTGCCATTTGACCAGTTACCATAGATTGCAGATGAATCTGAGTTTATTTGTCTGTCGTGATGTCTTGACGTGTTGCTGAATGGACATTTAGGGATGGAACATCACTTGTCCTCACCGATGAAATTGGGCAAATATTCATTATTGGTACAGGGCAGGGCAAGTCCCAAAAGGATGCGAAATATGATCAGGTATATGAATTGTTACTGAACTACCAAATTATTGGGGGAATGCCTAGTGCAAACCAATGTTGGGTGCAGTCATGCAAACTGCCATTATCTCCATTATCATGTGTACAGCTGGGTGAGGCACAGTTGATATTCTAATTCAGTTTGATCATGTATAACTTTCTAATCTGTCAGGGCCTTGGTGCTTAGTCACAGAATTATTCATCCATGTGGCGCTTTGAGAGTTTGCATGACTCTACCTAGATATGTTTGCGCTGGATAATCCTCCTGTTTTGGAAATATCCCTCCTTGTATGCAATCATCGATGCTGACTATTCATGTTTTCAAACAGTTCTTTCTTGGAGACTACCGGCCCCTTGTTCATGATACAAATGGAAGTGCTATTGATCAGGTTCGTCTGAGGATATGAGCTATCTGTTTTTTGCATTTGCATTAGCCGATTGAGTTGTATAATGTCGTTATATTCATTTTCTGCAACTAACTCTACCATCAGATTCATCGTGTGAACTGTTTCAAAATCCGTTTTAGTGGAACTTTTCATTTTGATATTTTCTGAATATTTGTTAAACAAGCGAAATTGTATAGGTATCATGTATTGTTTTTTGTCTAAAAAAGTACTGTTTTCAAGAGAAGTCCTAGACTTGCTTTTGTGATGGTATATGTTTTACTGGTTGGTGAAGTAATATACTCCCTCTGTAAACAAATATAAGACGTTTTAGGTCACTACATTTGTTTACAAAGGTAGTATGTCAGATGATTTGAACTAGCTATCCGTTAGTCGTTTTTCGCTGCCAACGTATTTATAAAGAATGCCACGTACTACCGCCATTTCAGTCTACTTATGGAGTGTTGCTAGCTCAGCAGCTAAGTAAGGTGGATTATGTGCTGTCAAATCGAGCGAGGACCACTCTGCTGATTGGCAGGAAGTTTGACTTTGATGGCAGTCTTGAAAGTGCACAACATTGATGTTTTGTTATTCCCTACTACAGTATGTTATAACTTTATAAGTTACAAGCATCCTGTACCACAATCATCCGATCACCTCTTAATGTGTTTTCTTAGTAGCTGTAATATATAATATGTTTTATATATCAAACGTTTGTGTGGTGCTACTCGTACCATCTCATTAGAAGTCATACAGAGGGTGTAATTTGTTTCAGTAACTATTCCTTTTTTATTTATTTCTGGTGCTTATTCAAGCCAACAAACAAGTTAGCATTGCAAGACTAAGGAATCTTAAAACATGATAAAACACAGAACTCCAGGTTTGAAAAACTACTGGACGCCTGCTGGGTCCGGTATTTCCCAAGAAAGGGATATTGAACCCTGTTCCTGATCATTCTTGCCTGTGTGGAACTGTTTTTTTCTCTTCACAAAGTGCATTATGAGCTATCAAGTTTTCTTTATGATGCCTTTTCTTACTGTACCCAGGAAACACAACTTGCACCTTATAGGAGAAATATTCAAGACCTTTTGTGCGACTCGGGTATGCAACTTCTCTATCTTTCTAACCAAGGTATAATTTAGTAATTTATTGGTCGCACATGATTATAATTGTTAGTTGCTAATTGCCAATTGAAGGTATGATACTTACCCAGAGCCTTTTCAGAGCATGTACCAGAAACACAGGTTAGGTACCCTGGGTATTGAATGGCGACCTCCCTCGGTAAATTTTGCTGTTGGGCCCACTTACCATGCAACCACTGGCGAGTACCAAATCATCTCAGTTATTGATCCAGATAGGTGGGAACCACTTCCAGAGATAACAGACTTCATCGAGCTTGAACCAGAAAATGAAGCGATCTCTGATGATACTGATTCCGAGTACAATGGCATGGATGACTATTCTAGTGAAGGAGAACAGGACATTTGGGGTGGTCATGCTTCTGGTGCTTCATACTCAAGTGCAGAGATTGATGGATCTAATCTTAACAGTACTGCTAATCTCCGCAGATCTAGAAGAAAGAAGAAAAGATCTGATGTAAGAGGCGACATTAAGATCATTCCATTTCCTTTATGTCGGTTTCTAACTTTTCAACTTATTTTCCTTTTATTACGTCTTCTACAGGCTGATTTTGTTACTTCATCTGATCGGCGAGTTAAGAAAAGAAATTTGGATGGGCATGGTGTGGCTACACCGTCGAAGGCCACATAGAGGTAGGAAGTCTAAGACTGGCCGTGCTACCAAAAGGAAAATATCTCCTAAATCTAGGAGATTGCGACCTCAAAGACGTGCTACTCACAGCACACACAGTTTTTTCTCGAAGATTGAAACTTCAACAGAAGAGGAAGATGGATCAGCGAGCAGTCTTTCAGACAACGAACTGAACACAGAAAGCACTGAAGCTGAGCAGTCAGCGTGGCATGGCCTGCCAAGACTTGGTAGAGAGACCAACCAATATGATTCCGAATATGTTACCCCTTCTCAGTTCACTGAAACCAAGGGAAAAAATTCTGCAAATAGTAGAAAACTGATTCTGAGGATACCACGCCGTGATCTAAAAGTTCAGTTTCCTTCAGAAAGTGCAAATCCAGAACTCCCACCTCATTATGCAGTGCTGTCACTTCCAGCAGCCAGATACAAAGACGCTGAGCTGGAACTAGCTTTTGAGCCTGGAAACTCCTCTGCTTGCAAGTCTGAATCACCTCTGGTCTCTGTTCTACATGACGCGGGTACTGTTCACAGTAATGACACAATCAAAGGGGGTGAGCTTAAGCTGCGACCTTCAAAGCATTGCAAGTTCGGGGACTCTTCTTCAGGAGACATGTGGGTCTCTTCAAATAATGCACTTTCACATGACGTTTATGGGTCTGGTTGTCAGAAAACACCTAATCAATATGATAATGGCGTCCAACAAAGGGTTGAGCAGAATGTACAGAAAAGACAACGTGCAATTTATCTGGATAGCATCCATGAAAACCACAATACTGATGATTATCGTGAAGGTAATTTGCCTGGTAAAGAATGGATAACTGACAACAAGAATACTCATCTAGAGGAAGAAAATAACAGGGAACACGGTCAGCAGTTCCACAGCACTCGGTCTATATCCTTTAAACTGAAGTTGTCCAGACCAAGAGGCTTTGCAGATGGAGCAAGTTCATCAGACATATCGAAGACTAGTGCAGTAGGGAGTGACATCAACCATGTTAAAGTTTCCATGCAGCATGATGAGGTTTCTGCCACCAGTCAACATAGGAGTAGTGACTTCACTAGTGTGTCCAGACGTTTCCAGGACTTTGAATCTGCGAACACATACGGCACAGTGTGCAAAAGGTCAGAGCCAAGTAAGCACAGGAAAAGATTGGGTTCGGATGCCTTTGGAAATGGACATAGTACTTCTGTTTCCAATGATGATGGTGGGCATCAACCTCTAGACTGCAGTCCTGTTGCACTTACTGGTAGTTTACGAAGAAACGAAAGGAGGTCATGTGCATACACTGATTATGGTAGAGAAAGGGATGCAATCTCTCATGTGCAAAGTTCTTCCCTCGAAGCAGCAATTAGTGGGAGACGAATTGTTGCAAATGTGCGTGAAGTAATGTGGGGATCAACATCAAAGAATGCTGGTATAAAGTCTTGTATGAACAAAGGAGAGTTGCAACTTTCCTGATACACATCTATTGGAGAAAAAGCACCAAGTATCGAGGCCGTGGTTGATGTTGCTAGAGCATGAAGATATCTACCGTTATATTCCTCAACTTGGCGATGAGGTTATGTACTTGCGACAGGTATTTATTTATTTTCGCTGCATTGTGTGTATAAAGTACGGAAATGATTTTGGTGCCCAGTTGTAAGGTATACTAGTTGATGGTGGGAAAATCGTGCGTAGGTTAAATACGAGCATATATACCATTGTGACTCGTAAAATAGTATTTATGAAGCGCCTCTTATCATACTTTCTGTGCGCTTGTTATTTTTAGGGCCATGAAGAATATGTTTATAAAGTGCAATCATCGGATAATTGCCCATTGAATCGGATCAGAGGCCTTAAAGCTGCCGAGCTTTGCAAAATTAAGGGTCTTGATTACAAGCCAGATAGAGGGTCTGGGGAAAGCTGCTGTGAATTAACTATTAAATTCATTGATCACACTTCAAGCGGATTTGGCAAAGAGTTTGTAATCACATTGCGTGAGCTAGTTACGTTCCCTGATTTTCTTGTGGAAAGAACACGGTTTGAAGCTACTACCACGTATAACTGGAGCATCGCTGATAGGTGCAAAGTTTGGTGGATGGATGAGGGAGAGGATGGAGGAAGTTGGTGGGAGGGATGAGTATTGGAAATAAGACCTAAGTCACCTGATTTTCCTGAGAGCCCTTGAGAGAAATATGTCATACAGTATGAAACTGATGGCTCTGAACATCCGCATAGCCCCTGGGAGGTGCATGATGCTAATAACCCATTGGTTCCATGGAACCGTCCACATATCGATCCCAGTACCAGGAACAAATTGTTATCAGCAGTGACCGGTTTACAGGAAAAGTCTCTCAGAAATCAGGTGAAGTTTTATTTTCAAAATTTACACCCTTTGGCTACTCTTGGGTTGTTGTTTTGACTGTTTACCGTATTTTTGTACGGGTCTTCAGGATCGCTATGGTGTTCTGAAGTTAGATACTGTTGCAGGAAAATCAGATTTCATAAACAGGTAATTCTTGTATAAAAGTATGCAGTGCAGATGCTTCTATATGTTCTTTGTTTCATTTATAACAAAAGTGAGAATGATGACTGCTGTGAAATAATTCTCATGAGGCATATAATCTGTAGATAATGCAGTATACCATGTATTTGTAAAAAAGTTTACCTTATTTCCGTTGGAGGTTAACATGCCTATGTTTGTTTTAAGGTTTAACAAACTAAAGATATATGGAACATAAAATACCTTATTTCTGGGAGGTTAACACGCCTGTGTTTGTTTGAAGGTTTAACGAACTAAAGATATATGGAACATAAAATGTGGATTCTTTATTCATGATTTGTAGGTGACATATACTTTTTAGAAAATAATAGCAACCAACCTCTTTACAAAACTGCCTTTTTTGTTGGCAAATCTCGTAGCGAGCATCTAACATAAATTCGCTAATTGATACAAGGCCCATTTTCCAAATCTCGTCAAATAAATGCGTGTTTGACAAGGTTTTTGGGTATATATGGCTGTACCCCTACAAGGCCCCTTTTCCATTTCAGTTATGAGGCCATATTTGTTAAAATGCAGATTTGATGATTTTCATTAACAAGGTTAAAAAAGATTCAACCAATGCATACTCTGGAAGCGTATCGTTTTTATTTATGATGAAGGAGCACCTGTCTTAAAAGATTTTTCTCTGTACAACTTGCGTTCTAGGTTCCCTGTCCAATTCTCCATTGAGGTGATCAGAGCAAGACTACAGAGCGATTACTACAGAACTCCGGAGGCTGTCAAACATGATGCCACTGTGATGCTTGCCAATGCCAAGTCTTATTTTTCCAAGAGCGGCGAAATGACCAAAAAGATCCGCAAGCTATCTGAATGGATCCAAGACAAGATTCTATCACTATAGTGGGAGGTGCGCTGTGCGGGGTTGGCATTCTTCCCTTTTAGCAGAATTTTTGCACTCATCCCGTCAGATGATTCTCCGTTTGCGTCGCAGAAGCATGTTTTTGTTAGAGGAATGAACCAAAATAGTTGGCAGGTTGGGAGGGATTTCTTGTGTGGCCCAACATTTTGAAACTATATCTGATCCGATCCCCGGTTTATTGATGCAAATTGAAATCCTGACCATTTGACCCTTGTTTGCCGTCAAGAGAGATGGGATCCTATTGGACGAACAAAAAATAAGAACTTGAGACTTGAGAGCCTTGTTAGAGAAAGCAAATGCTAACGTGTAAATTATGGTAAAGGAAATGCCCTACCAGATCACTGGGTTTGTATAGTAGACCGGGTAAATCATCGATAAAGAGAAGGCAAAATCCCTGGACTCGACTCGAGTCCTAGTACTATTGAGTTCTCTATTATAAACTAAACATCAGACTGAAAACAACATGGGAAAAGAAGAAGCCAGCCACGACAAAACAAGAGTCGATTCCAGGCTAAGTCGTCGTCTAAGTTGCCCTGAACGTGGGGTGCAACAGCCGACCGAGCTCCTCGTCTTCCGCGTCCAGCGGCCCGCCGGTCTCATTCCTGACGCGCTGCACGGCGGTGCCGTTGAGCGACTCGTGGCCGAACCCGTACAGCCTCAGTATCTGGTCGTCGGCGAAGTTGAAGGCGCGCTCCATCCCGAGGCGGCAGCGGTCCGCCGGATAGCTGTCGGCGTACCGCCGGCACGGCTTGCACCCGACGAAGTGCGTCACGAGCGGCCAGGCGCCCTCCCGCCGCAGCTCCTCGTACCTGTCCACGATGAGCTCCCAGAAGCCGTTGAGCTCGTACGAGTTCTCGAAGAAGACCTTGTCCCCCCACCTCTCCCGCTGCGTGACGAGCAGGTAGATGAGCGCCGACTGGTCGTCGGCCTCGAACGGCGGGCGGCCGGAGAGCTCCCTGGCGAAGAGCTCGCCGTAGCTGTCGCGCACGGGGCCGCGGGGCCCCATGGGTGCCATCGCGTGGAGGAGGTCGAGCGACCACTGGCAGTTGCGGATGAGGATGCTGCCGGTGTTGACGCCCACCCAGCTCTTCTCCTCGTACACCTTGGCCTCCCAGCCGTGGAGCACCAGGTTGTGCGCCGCGTAGCGCTCCCACGGCAGCTCGAACCGCATGTCCGTGAACACCGCGTCCGAGTCCACCCACCACAGGAGCTCCACCTCCGGGTGCGCCATCATCAGCGACCGCAGCAGCGGCAGCTTCGCCCAGAACCCGGTCATCTCCGCGTCCAGGAACGCCGTGTTGTAGTACACCTCCAGGCCGTGGACGCGGCAGTAGTCCGCCTTGTTCTTGAACGCGCGCAGCAGCAGGTGGTCGCCGTCCGGGTCGGGGCACCGTGCCGGCGCGGACCCGGTCACCACCAGCACCCGCGGCCGGCCCGCGGGCGGCACGCGCGCGGGGAACTCCGGGTGCGCGGCGAGCCACGCGGACCGGCGCGCGTCGTAGTCCAGGATGGTGCGGCCCAGCGAGTAGGGCGGGTCCGTGAGCTGCCGGGGCGGCGGGAGGCCGATGTCTTCGTCGCTCACGTTGGCGGCTGCGGGCGGCACCGCTGGCGGAGCTGCGGTGGCAATGTGGATGGGGTTGCTGAACACGACGCGGAGGCTGGGGAGGGTGAGGATGGAGTCGGTCGGGCCGAGGATGAGGAGCAGCGCGCCGGTGAGCAAGAGAAGGAACACGAGGGGGATGGTGGTGCTTCCCGCTGCCGGGCAGCCGTAGTGCGGCCGCCAGCGCACGCCGTTGGCCGGCTTGCCGTCGTGCTGCTCCGCCATCACTGCTATGCTGTCGCTAGCCACAGAAGCTGTCCGGCGCCGCGCGTTGCACGCACCTTCCATCGGCGATGGTTTAACCATCATGTGGCGAACGTCGTCAACGGGAGAGGGGAGTCGAGCTCGAGTGGTGCATGGCACGCTCTTGTTCCCACTTCCCACTACGAACCAAGTAAGAATGGGGATCACGATGAGGGAGGGAAGGAGGGGGTACCGTAGGTTATAGTAAAATAACGTATAATGCTGAGCAGGTGATTTCTAGAAGTGAAGAAGTTCAAATCTCAACGCATACTAGGGCTGGGGGCTCTTAATTGCCCATGTGCATTTGTTCAAAGTTCGTGTTCCCAGACTACCTATGCTGCAGCGCTACAGACGGTGCCGAAGAGGTAGACAAACGGTGCGTATGTACTAGACTATAAATAATATGAAGAGTAGTACACACTCGTCTGTAGCTGATGTTCCTCAAAACATAACAGTTGACTTACCTTATGTGACACCATCCTTTCAAATTGTATCCCGGAGGACGGAGCTGCATCTACACTAACTAAACACAAAAACTAAAAGGAGCACCTATATGTCAGATGCCTGAATTTTATGTAATTTTCAGTCTTTTTTTCTATGCACCTATATGTATGCATGTAATCTCTTTGGTCATATCGGAAGCAGACATGTCCATATCGTACCTCAAAGAATAACAAAAAGTTAAAAGAAAGAGGAACACATTTCTTTCTAAGGAAGAAAAAATTATCAAAGTCAAGCTAAGTGGTGTTACCTGAAACAAAAATGAAAATAAAGCGACATTTATTCTAAGGAAGAACAAATTAAGGCCATTGGTATTACCTAAAAGAAGAAAGAAAATGATGAAATAATAAAAATGGACAATTTTTTTTGAAATAAATAGCATTTAGCTTTTAGTACAAATTCAGATAAGGAAGAACACATTTATTTCTAAGAAAGAATGACTTATGGGAGAGATTTAGTCCTAACAAGAATAACAAGAAATTTTATAAGAAAATTTATATTATACAACTATGCCTAACATGAGCACATTATAAATACTTATTATCAAACTCTTCTCTTATATGCGGAAATTATAATATATTGATAAATTGCACATAATATAACAAAACTTCCACCCTTCCATGTTGTGCAAAACAAGTGTAAAATAGCGCAAATAATAATTATTATTTAAGCGAATGAATTAAAAATAATAATTCCATTTTATGTCTCTGACACAAATTAAGCAGTTACGTGATTACAACAAGCAGTCGCCGCTTATACAAAGAAAATCCAATGATCAAATAATTTACTAAGCAACAACAAAAAAACAAGATGAGACATTAGCACAGGCGAGAAAATTAGACATATTTTTTCATGCCAGACATTTTTTTACCAATAATAAATGACATATGAACATATTAACTGAAAAAGGTTAAATACTATTTAAAATAGAAATTTCAATCCAAGGAAGATATAATTGTGAAAGTCGTGTTATTAAAAAAATTAAAATGAAAATAAACAAAATTTATTCTAAGGAAAATGAATTAAGGGCATTGGAGTTACCCTAAAAGAAGAAAGAGAATGAAGAAAGGATACAAAATGACCAAAAAATAATTTTAGAAAAATGTAGTTAGCTTTTAGTACTACAAATTTAGATCATGAACAAAACACAAAGAAGAACACATTATTTCTAACGAAGAATGACTTACGTGAGTGGTTTAATCCTAAAAAGAATTACAAGAAAATTTATATTATACAACTATGCCTAACATGAACGAGTTACAAATACTCATTTTCAAACTCTTTTGTTATATGCTGCAGTTAGAATATATTGGTAATTGCACATAAATAAATAAAAACTAGTACTCTCCCATACTATGCAAAACAAGCACAAAATAGTGCAACTTTATAATAATTATGATTTAATGGAATTAATTAAAAATGAATTCCACTTTAAGTCCCTAACACAAATTAAGTAGTCACATGATTATGAAAAACAATCATCGCCTAAATAAAGAAAACCCAACGGTCAAACATTGACTAAGCAATAAAAAAAGTGAAACATTAGCACATGCGAGAAAACTAGACAATTTTTTCATGCCAAGGTTACTTTTTTTTACAATCAAATAAAAAAGTAAAAATGTGAACTAAAAACTATTTTTTTCTATATAAATTTTAATCTAAGGAAGGTAGAATCATGAAAGTGGTTTCATCGGAAAAAAATATTCAAGGAATAATGAATTAAGGGCATTGGTATTACCCCTAAGAGAAGAAAGAAAATTAAGAAAGGATAAAAAATGGTCAAATTTAAAAACAAAAACAAAACAACACTTAGCTTTTAGTACAAATTTAGGTCATGAACAAAAACAAAGAAGAAACATTTGTTCTATGGAAGAATGACTTATGGGAGTGGTTTAATCCTATAATGAATGATAAAGTAAGAAATCTAAAAATAAATTTTATGCTATACAACTATGCCTAAAATGAAGAAGTTATAAGTACTAATTTTCAAACTCTTTTATTATATGTGCCAACTATAATATATATATATAAACTGTGAACTACAAAAACTAAAAATATAGAAAAATAAGTAAATTTCAATCTACAGAAGATAGAATTGTGAAAGTGGTGTTACTTGCAAAAAAATAAGACAACATTTATTCTATGGAACAATGAATTAAGAGCACTGTCATTACCCTAAAAGAGGGGGGAAATGAATAAAGAATTGGAAATAATAATGGCCAAAAACTTGCAAACAAAATGCATACAGTTTGTGTTGATCTACAATATACAAGAACAATCATATGATCGTATAACTTGCACATATGTATGTCAATGCTACACCATCGCTCCTCCCTCCATGACTCCGCCACGCCACAACAACTACCCTATGGATGGATCGGGGCCTTGGCCGTCGGGGGATGGCTATACTCTAGTGGATCTGCTGCTTGGATGCGAGAGTGACCCAAAAATGAGGTAGATCGAGCGGAAATGGCGAAGGAAAGAGAGAGAGAAAGTCGAATGAGCAGAGGCGTCTGGAGGAAGAAGATGGATGCGCTCTTCTTGCGACCTTTTCAGCCGCGTCCTAGACGAAGATGACTCTTCGGCCGCGTACTGGCTGAAAGTCAGTCTCTTCGTCCTACGGCCCACCGAAGACTACACTTCGGCTCATTTGTGCTTCTCTTCGGCCCACCGTAGAACCAAGATGGCTCTTCGGCCAGCCAATGGACGAAGACCTCTTCTTCGGTCAACACGAGAACAAAGAATCCCTCTTCGTCCAGCAGAAGGCCGACAATATGATAGAAGTGAAAAACCTTAATTTGGGCATGCATTTTTGAAATTTGTTAAAAAGTTCTTAACATGGGATCTTGTTTCGAAGATCTCGATATGATAAATCCAACGCTAAAAACAGTTTGTAATTTGGACGCACGGTTCAAGCGATAAAACATTGTGAAAAAATGAATCTACGAAAAAGGGCAAATTTCTCAGGTTGCGACAAGTGATGCACATGTAGTGCGCCACTTGACACCATCGAAGAAGGTGAGAGTGGCCTTTGCAAAGGATAGTTCAGAATTAATGACTTCGAAGGAAGAAAAAACTATAAAAACGCTATAGTTACCGAACTAATGTGCGGGTTGACTGGGCCAGAGCTACGTGACCGACACGTCAACCGATCCTTTATGTCGACCGCGGGCGGCAAATAGCGCCAGCTTCGCCTGCAGCGCCTGCAGGTGGGCCGACCTAGCTTGTGGCAGTGCGCACTGTAGGTTTCTTTGCCGGTTTTTTCTTTCTTTTGTTTTTTGTTGCTTTATTTTTTTTGGTTTCTTCCTTTTAGTTTTGTTAGTTTTTTCTTCTAGTTTTCCATTTTTTTATTTCTGGGTTTTCCTTTCCTTTTCTTTTCTATTTCATTTTCTGTTATTAATACATGGTGAGCAATTTTTTAATACACGGTGAACAATTTGTTAATATACTATGAACATTTGTTTGTTTTGGTTTTTCAACACATGTTAGGCAATTCGTTAATATATGATGAACCTTTTTAAATTTCACGGTGAATAAGTCCTTGATGGTCTTTGGATAATTAAGGAAATGTTCACCGTACACTATAAAAAAAGTTTAATGTGTGTTTACAAAAAAAATTCAGTGTCTATTTAAAATAAGTTCACTGTATTATGAAAAAAATTCTTTGTGTACTGCAAAAATGTTCATCATATATTAGAAAGTGTTCATCATATAATACAAAATGTTCATCGTGTATTATAAAGTTCATCATATATTAATAAAATATTAAATTATATATGAAACATGTTCAATGTGTATTTTAAAACTGTTCAACATATATTTGAAATAATTCACCATATATTATAAAAATGTTTATAGTACAAAAAGTTATAAAAATGAAAAGGTGTATAAGTTAAAAACCAAACCAGGAAGAAAAATAAATAAATAAGACCGATCAAAAAACCGGGTGCTACAGTGAACCAACTGCCACAGTACACAGATCACGTACAGTGAACCAATTGGCACGGGAGGTTTGGTCCCGCATCTTCGCACCATCTGTCTGCTCACCATGTGGGAGTTATGGAAGCACATGAATGCCATAGTCTTTGACGGGGCGAATGTGAGCGCTACACGCCTTATGGAGCGAATAGCAAGCGAGAGTAGGACTTGGATGCAGGCGGGCATCTTGCGAGGGGACTTAGCAGCGGCCTTCATAGCGGCATCGGAGTGGGCACATGACGAGTAGTCGGTTTAGTGCTTAGGTGGATGGCGAGGAAACGCCGGTGATTATGTAATATAACTATGGAGGACTCTCTCCCTTTTCTTTTTTAATATATGATATATACACGTTCGTGCGTATTTGAAAATAAATACATAGATCGCTACACTACCCAGCTTCTGCAGCAAACGCTTGCTGGGTCCAATGCGATCGCCCCTGCTGGTGTCTAACAGGAGGTCTCCTACACGTGTCTGTATCGCTCGCTAGGAGCGATGCATATCACCACCCGTCATAACACATTGCACAGATGTTTTTTTGCGGGAATGTTCATACATAGTTCCAAGGAAAGATGTTCGTTCAGGCACAGTTAAAAAAAAAGATGTTTTTGCATAGGTCATGTGGGAAATATTAGCATATTTTTTATTATACTAATCCACGAGTAAACAATAAGCATGCCAAATACGGTATGCAACTCATAACGATACCTAAACATGTGAGCACATATATATACTACATAGAATCGAAGCATCTATGAACACAACATATACGGCTAGCACATGAACGAGTAAACGAGGGATGAACAAATCATACCTTCCGGTTGGCCAGACCAATGCGGCGAGGACAACAATAGCCTCAGCGTCGTGTGTGGCCTTCTTCTTAGCGGGGCGTATTCGACCATGGTGTCGATGCAGGGAAAGTAGTGGAAGTAGAGGAGGACGGAGACGGGACGGATGAGGAGCAGTCATATTTAGACGCTCCCCAAAAACCTTATTGCCGTTCTCCCGGGTAGAATCTTGAACGACAAGGTTCTAGAGGCACCTACTGCCCGACCAACCGTGCACACAGTCATCGGGATGGGATCGTCGGAAGCAGCACACTGAGAGGAACAGTAGATGACGGCTAGGGTTGTGCAAGGAGTGAGTGAGTTAGTTAGGATTCACTCCACTGGCAGTGACACCTTGTATAGGTCGTCGGGTAGATGGGTCTGGGCTTAGGCCCACGACCGAGTCTGCAAACAGCCCACGGTCCAACCTCTTGGACAATGGCACTATTGTACCGACTCGTCCATTCTTGACCGGCAAAATAAAGGCTCGGCTCTGATACGTCTTCAACGTATCTAAATTTTTGATTGTTCCATGCTGTTATATTATCAATCTTGAATGTTCTATAATCATTTACTAGCAACTTTATATCATTTTTTGGGACTAACCTATTGACATAGTGGCCAGTGCCAGTTCCTATTTTCTGCTTTTTTTACTTTGTAGAATATTAATACCAAACCAAATCCAAATGCCACTTTTTGGAGATTTTTTCTGGTCAGAAGACCCAGGGAGCATAAGAAGTGCACGGGAGGAGGCCCATGGGGCCCACTAGGCACCAGGGTGCGCCAGAAGGCTCAGGTGTGTCCTGGTGGGTAGTGGGCACCACGGGAAGCTTCTCGACCGCCATCCACCTCTATAAATACTCTAAAATTCCAATAACCCTACGGGGGTCGAAGAAACAGAATTCCAGCCGCGACAAGTTCCAGAACCACGAGATCCAATCTAGATGCCTTTTCCGGCACTCTGTCGGAGGGGTCAACGATCACGGAGAGGTTCTTCATCATCACCTTTGCCCCTCCGATGATGCGTGAGCAGTTTACCGCAGACCTATGGGTCCATAGGTAGTAGCTAGATGACTTCTTCTCTCTTTTTGATCTTCAATATAATGTTTTTTTCGATGTTCTTGAAGATCTATTTGACGTAATGACTTTTTGCGGTGTGTTTGTTGGGATCCGATAAATTGTGAGTTTATGATCAGATCTATCCATGAATATTATTTGAGTCTTTGCTTGACTCTTTTATGCATGATTGTTATAGCCTCGTATTTCTTCTTTGAAACTTTTGTTTGGTTCAGCCAACTAGATTGATTTTTCTTGCCATGGGAAGATGTGCTTTGTGATGGGTTTGATCTTGCGGTGCTCAATCTCAGTGAGAGAAGGAGACATGACACGCATGTATCATTGTCATTAAGGATAAAAAGATGGAGGCCTATTCCTACATGAATAGATCTTGTCTACATCATGTCATCGTTCTTATTGCATTACTTTGTTTTTCCATGAACTTGATACACTAGATGCATGCTGGATAGCGTTCGATGTGTGGAGTAATAGTAGTAGATGCAGGCAGGAGTCGGTCTATTAATTTTGGATGTGATGCCTATATACATGATCATTGCCTTGGATACCGTCATAGTTATTTGCTCTTCTGTCAATTGCCCAACAGTAATTTGTTTACCCACCGTATGCTGTTTTCTTGGGAGAAGCCTCTAGAGAAATCTACGCCCCCTCCCAGGTCTGTTTTCTATCATATTAAAACCCCAAAATACCTTGCTGCACTTTTTCTTTATTTATTTTATTTTCTATTTTCGCTAGATCTATTTATCAAATCTCATACAGTTTAATCTATCTCAATACCAAGGAGGGATTGACAACCCCTCTTACGCGTTGGCTTGCAAGTACTTATTGTTTGTGTGAAGGTGTTGTTTACATAGTGTTGCTTAGTTCTCCTACTGGATTGATAACCTTGGTTTCACAAGCGAGGGAAATACTTACTGTTGTTATGCTGCATCATCCTCTCCTTTTCGGGGAAATACCAACACAGATACAAGCAATCAGGAAGAATTTCTGGCGCCGTTGCCTGGGAGACATCATCAACATCTATCAAGTACCTACGCATAAACTCTCATCTCCTTGCAATTACTTTATTTGCCATTTTCCTCTCATTTTCATCTCCCTCACTTCTAAAAAGTTTTACAAGAATACAAAAATATTGTTGGTTGCTTGTTTGCTATCTTTGCTTGCATTGCCATGGGCCTTCTATTTGCTTGCACTTTGCTTGCTAAAAATCTATTTAAGATGGATCGTCATCCTCTTGCTAATATTTTTAAAAGATCCAATTATGATGAACCAATTTATAGTGAATTGAGTTCACTAGACTATCTTTATGAAGTTTTGCTTGAGATTCGCGAATCTGAAAATTGTGATGAAGTGTTAAAAGAAGAAATTTATAAAGTGATTCACGATAGCTCCTTAGATGAAAAGCATGATTACAATGATGTTATTATAAATTTTATTAATGTCAGCTGTGCTAATAATATGCAAAACCCCAAGCTTGGGGATGCTAATTTTGCTATGTCCACTATTTATTGCAATAATCATGATTGGGGTGATTCTTCTTATGATCTTAAAAATTTATTTAAGCCTCATGATGAATATAATATTGATAATAGTGTTTGGAATAATATTGAAAGTGGGTTTGGAAGAGTGTCAACTCTAGGTAAAAATAATCCCACATATTTGGAGAGTGTTCAATCTTATGATTTTTTTGATAAAAGCGGGTTTGGAGAGGCCATGATATTAGTCGATGTTAATCCCACTATTTTGGAAGACTATAAGACTTTTATGCATGTAGATCATGAAGATAAAATTTTATATGATAGTTATATTGTTGAATTTGATTATGATCTTACATGTAATTATTATAAGAGAGGAAAATATGGTTGTAGAAATTTTCATGTTACTAAATTACCTCTCATTATGTTGAGATTGCCAATGTTTTATTCCTCTCCCTTGCATATGCTAGATATTTCTTGCCTTGATATTTGTTTGCTTATAAAATTACTATGCATAGGAATTATGTTAGACTTAAATGTGTTTGTCACATGTTTTATGATGCTCTCTTTGTGTTTCAATTATTAATTTTCATGTGAGCATCATTGAAATCTCAAAGCCTATCTTAATGGCTATAAAGAAAGAGCTTGTTGGGAGACAACCCAATAGTTATTTTTCTGTTTTCTTCTGTGCACACAGTTATGTTACTGTTATGATTGTGTTTTATGTTTTAATTAGTGTGTGTGCCAAATAAAGCCTTTAGGCTCATGTTGGGTGATAGTTGATTTGATCCTGTTGTAAAGCAGAAACTTTTGCGTCCAATTTTAGAAATTCACTAGAGTGTGATAAAATTCTGAATTTTTTTACACAAGATTGATATACAAATTGCCTATGTTGTCCTAATTTTTTAGATTTTTGGAGTTACAGAAGTATGGTTAAAGTACGGATTACTGAAGGAAATATGCCCTAGAGGCAATAATAAAGTTATTATTTATTTCCTTATATCATGATAAATGTTTATTATTCATGCTAGAATTGTATTAACCAGAAACTTAGTACATGTGTGAATACATAGACAAACAGAGTGTCACTAGTTTGCCTCTACTTGACTAGCTCGTTGAATCAATGATGGTTATGTTCCCTAACCATAGACATAAGTTGTCATTTGATTAACGGGATCACATCATTAGAGAATGATGTGATTGACTTGACCCATCCCATTAGCTTAGCACTTGATCATTTTAGTTTACTGCTATTGCTTTCTTCATGACTTATACATGTTCCTATGACTATGAGATTATGCAACTCCCGATTACCGGAGGAACACTTTGTGTGCTACCAAACGTCACAACGTAATTGGGTGATTATAAAGGTGCTCTACAGGTGTCTCCGATGGTACTTGTTGAGTTGGCATAGATCGAGATTAGGAATTGTCACTTCGATTGTCGGAGAGGTATCTCTGGGCCCTCTCGGTAATGCACATCACTATAAGCCTTGCAAGCAATGCAACTAATGAGTTAGTTGCAGGATAGTGCATTACGGAATGAGTAAAGGGACTTGCCGGTAACGAGATTGAACTAGGTATTGAGATACCGACGATCGAATCTCGGGCAAGTAACATACCGGTGACAAAGGGAACAATATATATTGTTATGCGGTTTGACTGATAAAGATCTTCGTAGAATATGTAGGAACCAATATGAGCATCCAGGTTCCGCTATTGGTTATTGACCGGAGACATGTCTCGGTCGTGTCTACATAGTCCTCGAACCCGTAGGGTCCGCACGCTTAAAGTTCTGTGACGATCGGTATTATGAGTTTATATGTTTTGATGTACCGAAGGTAGTTCGAAGTCCCGAATATGATCACAGACATGACAAAGAGTCTTGAAATGGTCGAGACATGAAGATTGATATATTGGAAGCCTACATTTGGACATTGGAAAAGTTCCGGGTGAAATCAGGATTTTACCGGAGTGCCGGAGGGGTTACCGGAACCCCCGGGGGTTAATGGGCCTTGTTGGGCCCTAGTGGAGAGAGAGAGGGGCCGGCCAGGGCAGGCCGCGCACCCCCTCCCTCTCTGTTCCGAATTGGACTAGGAGAGGGGGGGGGCGCCCCCTTTCCTTCTCCTTCTCCCCCTTCCTTTCTCCCTCCTAGTAGGAGTACGAAAGAGGGGAATCCTACTCCTACTAGGAGGAGGATTCCTCCTCCTGGCGCGCCCTCTAGGGCCGGCCGGCCTCCCCCTTGCTCCTTTATATACGGGGGCAGGGGGCACCTCTAGAAACACAAGTTGATCATTGATCCCTTGGCCGTGTGCGGTGCCCCCCTCCACCATAATCCACCTCGATCATATCATAGCGGTGCTTAGGCGAAGCCCTGCGTCGGTAGCAACATCATCACCATCATCACGTCGTCGTGCTGATGGAAATCTCTCATGAAGCTCTACTGGATCAGAGTTCGTGGGACGTCATCGAGCTGAACGTGTGCTGAACTGGGAGGTGCCGTGCGTTCGGTACTTGGATCGGTTGGATCGTGAAGACGTTCGACTACATCAACCGCGTTCTCATAACGCTTCCGCTTACGGTCTACGAGGGTACGTGCACGATACTCTTCCCTCTTGTTGCTATGCATCACCATGATCTTGCGTGTGCGTAGGAATTTTTTTGAATTACTGCGTTCCCCAACAGCGCTATCCGGGCCAGGTTTATGCGTAGATGTTATATGCACGAGTAGAACACAAGTGAGCTGTGGGCGATACAAGTCATACTGCTTACCAGCATGTCATACTTTGGTTCGGCGGTATTGTTGGATGAAGCGGCCCGGACAGACATTACGCGTACGCTTACGCGAGACTGGTTCTACCGACGTGCTTTGCACACAGGTGGCTGGCAGGTGTCAGTTTCTCCAACTTTAGTTGAACCGAGTGTGGCTACACCCGGTCCTTGAGAAGGTTAAAACAACACTAACTTGACGAACTATCGTTGTGGTTTTGATGCGTAGGTAAGAACGGTTCTTGCTCAGCCCGTAGCAGCCACGTAAAACTTGCAACAACAAAGTAGAGGACGTCTAACTTGTTTTTGCAGGACTTGTTGTGATGTGATATGGTCAAAACATTATATAAGTTGTTCTATGAGATGATCATGTTTTGTTGAAGTTATCGGCAACTGGCAGAAGCCTTATGGTTTTCTCTTTATTGCATAAGATGCAAGTGCCATGTAATTGCTTTACTTTATCGCTATGCGATAACAATAGTTGCAAAAGCAATAGCTAGTGAGACGACCATGTGACGACACGTTGATAAAAGATCAAGATGATGGAGATCATGGTGTCATGCCGGTAACGATGGAGATCATGACAGTACTTTGCAGATGGAGATCAAAAGCACAAGATGATGATGGCCATATCATGTCACATATTTGGATTGCATCTGATGTTTATCTTTTATACATCTTATTTTTGCTTAGTTCGGCTGTAGCATTATAAGATGATCTCTCACTAAATTTCAAGGTACAAGTGTTCTCCCTGAGTATGCACCGTTGCCAAAGTTCGTTGTGCCGAGACACCACGTGATGATCGGGTGTGATAAGCTCAACATTCATCTACAATGAGTGTAAGACAGTTTTGCACACGCAAAATACTCGGGTTAAACTTGACGAGCCTAGCATATGCAGATATGGCCTCGGAACACTGAGACCGAAAGGTCGAGTGCGAATCATATAGTAGATATGATCAACATAGTGATGGTCACCATTGAAAACTACTCCATCTCACATGATGATCGGACATGGTTTAGTCTATTTGGATCATGTGATCATTTAGATGACTAGAGGGATGTCTATCTAAGTGGGAGTTCTTAAGTAATATGATTAATGAACTTTAATTTATCATGAACTTAGTCCTGATAGTATTTGCATAACTATGTTGTAGATCAATAGCTCGCGATGTAGCTCCCCGTTTATTTTGATATGTTCCTAGAGAAAAACTAAGTTGAAAGATGTTAGTAGCAATGATGCGGATTGGATCCGTGATCTGAGGACTATCCTCATTGCTGCGCAGAAGAATTATGTCCTTGATGCACCGCTAGGTGACAGACCGATTGCAGGAGCAGATGCAGACGTTATGAACGTTTGGCGAGCTCGATATGATGACTACTTGATGGTTTAGTGCACCATGCTTTACGGCTTAGAATCGGGGCTTCAAAGACATTTTGAACGCCACAGAGCATATCAGATGTTCCAAGAGTTGAAATTAGTATTTCAGACTCATGCCCATGTCGAAAGGTATGAGACCTTTGACAAGCACTTTGCCTATAAGATGGAGGAGAATAGCTCAGCTAATGAGCATGTGCTCAGAATGTCTGAGTACTACAATCACTTGAATCAAGTGGGAGTTAATCTTCCAGATAAGATAGTGATTGACAGAATTCTCTAGTCACTATCACCAAGTTACTGGAACTTAGTGATGAACTTTAATATGCAAGGGATAACGGAAACAATTCCCAAACTCTTCGTGATGCTGAAATCGACGAAGGTAGAAATCAAGAAAAGCATCAAGTGTTGATGGTTGACAAGACCACTAATTTCAAGAAAAGGGCAAAGGGAAGAAGGGGAACTTCAAGAAGAATGGCAAGCAAGTTACTGCTCAAGTGAAGAAGCCCAAGTCTAGACCTAAGCCTGAGACTAAGTGCTTCTACTGCAAAGGGACTGGTCACTGGAAGCAGAACTGCCCCAAGTATTTGGCGGATAAGAAGGGTGGCAAAGTGAACAAAGGTATATTTGATATACATGTTATTGATGTGTAATTTACTAGTGTTTATAGCAACCCCTCAGTATTTGATACTAGTTCAGTTGCTGAGATTAGTAACTCGAAACGGGAGTTGCAGAATGAACAGAGACTAGTTAAGGGTGAAGTGACGATGTGTGTTGGAAGTGGTTCCAAGATTGATATGATCATCATCGCACACTCCCTATACTTTCGGGATTAGTGTTGAACCTAAATAAATGTTATTTGGTGTTTGCGTTAAGCATGAATATGATTTGATCATGTTTATTGCAATAAAATTATTCATTTAATGTCAGAGAATAATTGTTGTTCTATCTGCATGAATAAAACCTTCAATGGTCATACACCCAAGGTGAATGGTTTATTGAATATCGATCGTAGTGATACACATATTCATTATATTAAAGCCAAAAGATGCAAAGTTAATAATGATAGTGCAACTTATTTGTGGCACTGCCGTTTAGGTCATATTGGTGTAAAGCGCATGAAGAAAATCCATGCTGATGGGCTTTTGGAATCACTTGATTATGAATCGGTTGATGCTTGTGAACCATGCCTCATGGGCAAGATGCCTAAGACTCCGTTATCCGGAACAATGGAGCAAGCAACAGACTTGTTGGAAATAATACATACTGATGTATGCAGTCCGATGAGTGTTGAGGCTCGCGGCATGTATCGTTATTTTCTGACCTTCACAGATGATTTGAGTACGATATGGGTATATCTTCTTAATGAAACATAAGTCTGAAACATTTGAAAAGTTCAAAGAATCTCAGAGTGAAGTGGAAAATCATCGTAACAAGAAAATAAAGTTTCTACGATCTGATCGTGGAGGAGAATATTTGAGTTATGAGTTTGGTCTACATTTGGAACAATGTGGAATAGTTTTGCAACTCACGCCACTCAGAACACCACAGCGTAATGGTGTGTCCGAACGTCGTAATCGTACTTTACTAGGTATGGTGCGATCTATGATGTCTCTTACTGATTTACCGCTATCATTTTGGGGTTATGCTTTAGAGACAGCTGCATTCACGTTAAATAGGTCACCATCGAAATCTGTTGAGACGACGCCTTATGAACTATGGTTTGGCAAGAAACCAAAGTTGTCGTTTCTTAAAGTTTGGGGCTGCGATGATTATGTGAAAGAAACTTCAACCTGGTAAGCTCGAACCCAAATCGGAGAAATGTGTCTTCATAGGATACCCAAAGGAGACTCTTGGGTACACCTTCTATCACAGATCCAAAGGCAAGACATTTGTTGCTAAGAATGGATCCTTTCTAGAGAAGGAGTTTCTCTCGAAAGAAGTGAGTGGGAGGAGAGTATAACTTGATGAGGTAATTGTACCTGCTCCCTTATTGGAGAGTAGTTCATCATAGAAACCGGTTCCTGTGACACCTACACCAATTAGTGACAAAGATAATGATGATGATCATGAAACTTCAGATCAAGTTACTACTGAACCTCGTAGGTCAACTAGAGTAAGATCTGCACCAGTGTAACACCCCAGATGTAACTTACCATATTTGTACTCTGACTCTTGCCATTTTTGGCTCTAAGTTATGAGATTCCTTTGTGGTTGGATTTTATCTTCATTTTGCATTTTGTCCATGTCATGCATTTCATATCATGTCATCATGTGCATCGCATTTGCATACGTGTTCGTCTCATGCATCCGAGCATTTTCCCCGTTGTCTGTTTTGCAATCCGACACTCCTATGTCCTCTGGCGCCCCCTTTTGTCTCTTTTCATGTGCGGGTGTTAAACATTCTCGTAATGGACCGAGATTTGCCAAGCGGCCTTGGTGCACCACCGATAGACCGCCTGTCAAGTTTCGTGCCATTTGGAGTCCGTTTGATACTCCAACGGTTAACCGGGGAACCATAAAGGCCTCGTGTGTGTTGCAGCCCAATACCCCTCCAAAACGGCCCAATAACCCATCCAAACCTCTCCCATGTCCTTCGCCGTCGGATCACGATCGTGTGGTCAAAAACTACACCTCATTTGGATACTCCCACCTCCTTCTATGTATAAACATGTGCCCCCTCAAAAATTCATGGACGAAACCCTAACTCTCCCTCTCCTCGCGTCATCGAACACGTCCGTCTGGGTCGGACGCGTCCGCCCCGCCGCCTCAGCCACTCCCACGCCGCCACGTCACCGCCGCCGTTCTGCGCGACGCCGAGGCCCGCCGGCCCAGATCCAGCCCCCGCCGGGCACGAACCAGGCCGCGCCCGTGCGCTGCCGTCTGCCCGCGGCTCCCGCGCACCGCGCTGCGCCGCCGCCTCGCCCCGCTCCGGTGTGCCGCCGACCGCGACTCCGCGCCGCTCCCTCCTCTCCGGCCGGGGCTCCCCGCGCCCGAGGTCGCCGCCGACCGCGCCAGGTGCCCGCGCCAGATCCGGCCTCCCCGTCCCGCGTCTGGCCGTCCTCTTCTTCCCCGGCTAGAACTCCGGCGAGCTCCTCGGTCAACCTCAAAGTCCGCACCCGAAGCCCCAGATCCAGATCTGGAAGACTAGGGTTGACCTTGTTTTCCCACTAAGTCATTTTATTTTGCATTCTGAAGCCCTGTTCAACATGCCATAACTCATAATTCGTAGATCCGTTTTGCATGCATAATATATCAAAATGTTCACCATGATGTGCTCTTCATTTTGTTCCATTGTCACATGCTTGTTTGAGTCCATCTTGATGCCCAAATCATTGATGCAAGAGTGCTACAAAATGTTAGATGCTGATTCTTAGCAGAGTATGAGCATTTGTCATTTTGCTACATTTTTTGTGTGCTGCCTATGGTCATGAGCTCTACATGTGTTTTGGGCTATGCCATGCCATCTTCATAGGGGTGTATGCCATGTATTTTTGTGATCAATATGGTGACTAGCACAAGCATGCAAAGTAGCTCTCGTGATATTGCTGATTTCAGCGACTTAGAATTTCACTAAGTCATTTCCTTGCTATTATTTTTATGCCATGTATCCATGATGCTACAGTGTGATCCATGCTTGTTTTGAGTATCTTCAGTAAGGATGATTTTTACATATGGTTATGCTCTATCCATCCTTGCCCCTGTTTGCAATTATGGAGTGCCCTAGAATGACTTAATCTTGCTCTACTTTTGCTATAAAATGTTCCTGGCAGATTGTTTACATGTTGATCAATTTTGCCATGGTTGTTGTAGTTGATCCAAGCATGCTATAAACTTGTTGTTGCCTTGGTTAGCTTCTTGAACATGCCATCTTGCTGATTCTATGCTTAGTTTGTCATGCGAGGCTTTGTGATGAGTGAATCGAACTCGCAAAGATGCCTTCATATTTCTATTTTGCCATGCTTAGTTTTCTGCTAAGTCTGAATCTGTCAACAAAACTTGCTATGTTTACATGGGTCCCATCATATCTTCTGATCCTTTTTGGCTTATGGTCAGTAAGGGACTTTTGTTCTATGCTTTGAGTAGATTCATTCCATGCCTTGTATTGCTATGATAAGTTCCTGTAGCATGTTGTTTGCTTGCTCTAAACATTGCTTCCTGATGTTAATTCCTGGCATGTTGTTATTTTCACTAAGTCCGTGATGCTGATATCTTTTGCACTTTTGACATGCTTGTTTGTACCTGCTCTGGTGTGATTTAGCCGTAGATCAGTTGTTCATCTTTTGTCAAGCATCTTGAGTAGATCACTGCCATGTGCTTTGTTGTTATGTTGGGGTGCAGTAGCTTAGTTTCTTGTTGCATTCTAGATGGCATCGTGCTGTTAATCGCAGAATTGTGTCATTATTGTTTTGCTTGCCATTTGCAAACCGTGCATCCGATTCCGTTGATCTTTATATCGATTTCGATGAAAATCAACTCATCTTTCCAGCGGAACACTTGGTTTGCCAAGTTGATGCCTTGATCAATCTTTTCCTTCCGGAGCATGCATATGCATTGCACATCACATCTCGCAGATCATGCCATATTTTGCATCATGTTGCTTGCGCATTGCACCGTAATTGATTGTTGGTCTTTTGCTTGTGTGCTTGCCTTGGGTAGAGCCGGGAGATGAGTACGTGATCAAGGAACCCGTTGAGTATGCTTATGAGGATCAATCTTTCGTCAACTCGGAGAACTTTGCAGGCAAGATGACCATACCCTCGAAATCACTTCTATCTTTGCTTGCTAGTTGTTCGCTCTATTTCCATGCCGCGATACCTACCACTTGCTATATCATCCCTCCCATATTGCCATGTCAAGCCTCTAACCCACCTTTCCTAGCAAACCGTTGTTTGGCTATGTTACCGCTTTGCTCAGCCCCTCTTATAGCGTTGCTAGTTGCAGGTGGAGATGAAGTTTGTTCCATGTTGGAACATGGAGATTGTTGGGATATCATTATTATATCTTGTTTACTTTAATGCATCTATATACTTGGTAAAGGGTGGAAGGCTCGGCCTTTTGCCTGGTGTTTTGTTCCACTCTTGCCGCCATAGTTTCCATCATACCGGTGTTATGTTCCTTGATTTTGCGTTCCTTACGCGGTTGGGTTATAATGGGAACCCCTTGACAGTTCGCCTTGAATAAAACTCCTCCAGCAAGGCCCAACCTTGGTTTTACCATTTGCCACCTAAGCCTTTTTCCCTTGGGTTCCGCAGACTCAAGGGTCATCTTTATTTTAACCCCTCGGGCCAGTGCTCCTCTAAGTGTTGGTCCAAACTAGAGCCCCTTGCAGCGCCACCTCGGGGAAACTTGAGGGTTGGTTTTAGTTGTACGGATCGCTTATCCGGTGTGCCCTGAGAACGAGATATGTGCAACTCCTATCGGGATTTGTCGGCACATTCAGGCGGCTTTGCTGGTCTTGTTTTACCATTGTCGAAATGTCTTGTAACCGGGATTCCGAGTCTGATCGGGTCGTCCTGGGAGAAGGAATATCCTTCATTGACCGTGAGAGCTTGTGATGGGCTAAGTTGGGACACCCCTGCAGGGTTTTGAACTCACGAAAGCCGTGCCCGCGGTTATGGGCAGACGGGAATTTGTTAATATCCGGTTGTAGAAAACCTGACACTTAACTTAGTTAAAATGAATCAACCGCGTGTGTAGCCGTGATGGTCTCTTTTCGGCGGATTTCGGGAAGAGAACATGGTCTCGTGTTATGCTTGAACGTAAGTAGTTTCAGGATCACTTCTTGATCTTTATAACTTCTCGACCGTGCTTTGCTTCTCTTCTCGCTCTCATTTTTGTAAGTTAGCCACCATACATACTAGTGCTTGCTGCAGCTCCACCTCACTACCTTTTTCTACCCATAAGCTTAAATAGTCTTCATCGCGAGGGTGTGAGATTGCTGAGTCCCCGTGACTCACAGATTACTTCCAAAAACAGATGCAGGTGCCGATGATGCCAGTGCAGGGGACGCGACCGAACTCAAGTGGGAGTTCGACAAGGATTCGGGATGTTACTATGTGTCTTTTTCGGACGATCAGTAGAGGATCCCAGTTGGTTCCGTATTTGGTTCCGTATTCGGACCTTGATTGTATTCTGGATGATGTAATGCTATATTTATGTATTGCGTGAAGTGGCGATTGTAAGCCAACTCTTTATCCCTTTCTTATTCAGTACATGGGATGTGTAAAGATTACCCCTCTTGCGACATGCTTACTATGCGGTTATGCCTCTAAGTTGTGCTCCAACACGTGGGAGATATAGCCGCATCATGGGTGTTACAAGTTGGTAATCAGAGCCTTCCCTGACTTAGGAGCCCCCTGCTTGATCGAATCGTTGACGTTGTTGAGTCTAGAAGAAAATGTTTTGAGTCTTATAGGATTATATATATTGGAGAGTAGGATTCTTTTTACTCCTCAGTCCCTTCATCGCTCTGGTGAGGCCTCCTGACGTAGAGTTTTAACTCTTCTCTTCTCAAATTTCACGAATTTTTTTAGGATCACGCGGGTATCTTGGAATTGTTCTGATGGTTTTGTGATGAGAACATTGTTCTTGGTGCCTCCTGACATTTAGGGGTTGTGGCAGTGTCCCGGGGAGTTGAGCTCCGAGGTGTTGTTGTCACAATTTTATCGTTGCAATTCTGGAACACCTGAGTTCGCCGACATCGAAAATCTCTTTTATGCAGTTGTTGGTGAGATAACCTCGATGCCACCCAGTACTGGGGTGGGAGTTCGGGAGTATTGCCATAACTCGTATAATGGATGCTTTTCGAAGGTTGAGGTAAATGATTTCCGAAGGTTTCTTGGTTATGTGTTGAAGGATGGATACAGCTGGATGTAGGATTTGCTAGTTTTGGGTGAGATATTATGCTTCCCCTGTATCCCCAACACCTGATTGCATAACCAGAAAGTTTCGGGAGTTTCATAGGTGGGAATTCATGTAGCACTAGTATTTCTTTCCGTAGATATTTGGTTTGTGATTGGGTAATCCTTACCAATTATTTGTTCATATCCGTACCTTGTTGTTTTATTCATCTACCTTTATCTAAGTGGCTTCTCAACTTATGGAAGTGTGATCATTTACTTTGGAATTCATTCGTTCATTCTTGTTCGAATGTTAAGGCTACATATTGCAATTTCGATCCATTGATTCAGCTTGAATATATGTCTGTCAAGATGCTAACGGATGTCACCCTCTTCAGGATGGCTCCTCCAACGCGTCAGAATCCGGAACCTCCGCCACCACCTCCACCTCCGAAGGCATGGCAAGCTGTCATGGCCACCACCAACGCCAACACTCAGATGCTTTTGCAACTCCTACAAGAATGCAACCAAGGAAATCAAGGCCAAGGCAACAATCAAGCTCAATTTGCTACCCTCAATTAGTTCCTCGCAAACCAGTCGAAGTCCTTCAGTAATTGTGTCGAGGCCACAGACGCCGACGATTGGCTCATGGATATCCGCAAACATTTTGAGTGTAGCAATGTCAGGTCTGAGGACTTTGTCAAGTTTGTTTCATTTCAACTCAAGGACCAAGCTGCTGAGTGGTATCAACAATACAAAGATTCCAGAGGAGGTCGTGTGATTACCTGGGATGATTTCCGTCGAGACTTCAAAGCTCACCACATTCCACAAAGTGTTGCTGAGAGTAAGCGTGAGGAGTTCCGCAACCTCAAGCAAGGCAACATGTCTGTTTACCAATACAACATCCTGTTTCAGAGGCTCGCTAGCTCTGCCAAACAAGACGTCCCTGATGAGAAGAGCATGATTTATCAATTCAGAGGGGGCCTCAGAGAAGATCTACAATTAGCTCTCGTGCTTTTTGAGCCGACCAAGTATGATGAACTCTACAACATGGCACTAAAGCAAGAAGCTGCTCAGCTCAAGTGCGATGCATCTAAGAAGAGAGTCAGGGATGCCACTCCATCTTCTTCTTCAACTCAAGTGGCAGCTAAGAAACAGAAGTTCTGGTTGCCTCCTCCTCCTCTGTTCCGCCAGCCTTACCAGCAGAAGAGTAAAGGTGGCAATGGATCTTCCCACCCACCCAACCCAGGCTATCCGAACAAAGCTCCGTCTCATGCTTCAAGGTCAAGTGCTCCTTATCACCGTCCGCTCTCAGAGGTTACTTGCAACAAGTGTCAGCAGAAATGACACTATGTGAACAAATGCTTCAACCAAAGGCGCCTTCCGCCTCCTCCTGTGAGATCTGCCAGCAATGCAGTGGTCAAGCATAATCCCAAGTCTGCAAAGGTCAACATGATGAACGCAGCTCAGGCAGAGGACTCTTCAGAAGTAATCATGGGTAATCTTCCTGTTAATGATATTCCTGCAAAAGTCCTTTTTGATACTAGTGCATCGCATTCTTTCATTTCAAGACCTTTTGTGGCTATGCATGATTTGGTTATGCAAGTTTTGCCGAGACCTTTGTCTATTGTTTCTCCGGCCCGACATATGACTTCTCGAGTATTCATTCTGGATTCCGTTATCAAGATGGGCGACTATAAGCTGTCTTCTCCTATTGTTCTTGGCGACTCGGATATTGATCTAATTCTTGACATGGACTAGCTTTCTAAGCACAAGGCTCAGCTTGATTGTGCTGCCAGGCAGATTCAATTGACACACTCGTCTGAGGATGTGATCATCTATGCCGCTCGTGACGATACCATTCGACTGTTTTCTCTCAACGAGAAGGGCGAGTTGAATGCCATCTCTCAGATTACAGCCATTTGTGAATATCAAGACGTCTTTACAGAAGAGCTTCCAGGAATGCCTCCTCACCGGCCAGTTGAATTCGTCATCGATCTTGAGCCTGGCACGGAACTTGTTTGCAAACGTCCTTACAAGCTTGGACCAGAAGAGTTGAAGGAGTTGAAGAAACAACTCGATGAACAAGAGCGTATGGGTCTGATCCGACCAAGTTCTTCTCCATGGGGTTGTGGTGTTTTTTTTGTCAAGAAGAAGGATGGCACGGAATGACTCTGCGTCGACTACCGTCCATTGAACAAGAAGACAATAAAGAACAAGTACCCACTTCCCAATATCAATGAGCTTTTTGAGCAACTCAAGGGTGCCCAAGTATTCTCCAAGCTTGACCTCCGTATGGGTTATCATCAGATTCACATTCGTGAACAAGATATCCCTAAGATAGCACAGAACAAGCTATGGTTCTTATGAATATACTGTCATGTCTTTCGGCCTTGTCAATGCTCCTCCAACGTTCTCTCGCATGATGAACTTCATCTTCAACCCTTACAAAAATGATTTCGTCTTGGTGTATCTAGATGATATTTTGGTCTTTTCCAAGAACAAGGAGGATCATGCCAAGTACTTGAGATTGGTACTCGACAAACTCAGAGAACATCAGTTCTATGCGAAGTTTTCAAAATGCGAGTTTTGGCTCGATGAGGTTCTCTACCTTGGGCATATCATCTCCTGCAAGGGCATATCTGTTAATCCTGAGAAGGTATCTGCAATTATGAATTGGGAACCACCTCAGAATGTGAAGCAGCTCCGCAACTTTCTTGGGCTTGCAAGCTATTGTCGAAGATTCGTTGAGAATTTCTCTAAGATTGCAAAGCCTCTTTCCAACCTTCTCCAGAAGCATGTGAAGTATGTCTGGACGCCTGTATGTGATGTGGCTTTCAACACCCTGAAAGAGAAGTTAATCACAGCTCCTGTTCTGACTCCTCCTAATGAATCCAAACCATTCGAAGTTTTCTATGATGCTTCCCTGCATGGTCTCAGTGCTGTGTTAATGCAAGAGAAGAAAGTTGTGGCTTATACCTCTCGCCCGTTGAAGCCCAACGAAAAGAACTACCCCACTCACGACCTCAAGTTGGCGACAGTTGTCCATGCTCTTTTAACATGGAGACATCTCTTGTTGGGAAGGAAAGTGGACATCTTCACTGATCATAAGAGCCTCAACTACATCTTCACTCAACCCAACCTCAACCTCAGACAGACTGGTTGGGTCGAGATGATTCAAGAGTACAACCCGAGTATTGAATATACTCCAGGCAAGGCCAATGTCATTGCAGACGCTTTGAGCCAGGAAGGCTTACTGCAACAACTTAATTCTCAAACCCTTCCAACCGGACCTTTGTGAAGCTTTCCGCAAGCTGAATCTCCAAGTTGTTCCTCAAGGATTTCTTGCCAACCTCCAAGTCTCTCCTACTTTGGAAGATCAAATTCGTAAGGCACAACTTCTTGATGCAATGGTAAAGAAGGTGAAGAATGGGATTGCCAAGAGCCAACCCAAGTACAAGTGCTATCGCCTTAATGACAAAGATACTTATTCTTCAAGGATCGAATTGTAGTTCCTAAAGGTGACCTTCGTAAAGTCAATATGAACGAGGCTCACAATTCCCTTCTATCCATTCATCCTGGTAGTATGGAGATGTACCATGACCTCGAGCAGTCGTATTGGTGGACTCGAATGAAGCGAGAAATTGCTCAGTTCGTGAATGAATGTGATGTCTGCAGAAGAGTGAAAGCAGAACACCAACGGCCATCTGGTCTCCTCCAACCTCTTGCCATTCCAGAATGGAAGTTTGACCATATTGAGATGGACTTCGTGACTAGATTTCCCAAGTCCAAACGTGGAAATGATGCTATGTTTGTTGTCATCGACAAGCTTACTAAAGTGGCTCATTTTCTTCCTATCAAAGAATCTATCACAGCAGCTCAGCTGGCAGAGCTATATACCTCCAGGATTGTCTCCTTGCACGGCATTCCGCGGTTGATATCTTCAGATCGTGGAAGCATCTTTACTTCTAAGTTCTGGGACTCCTTCCAGAAGGCCATGGGCACCAACATTCGCTTCAGCACATCCTTCCATCCTCAAACTAGTGGCCAAGTCGAGCGAGTAAATCAAATCCTTGAAGATATGCTCAGGGCTTGTGTCATTTCTTTCGGTATGAAGTGGGAAGATTGTATTCCATATGCCGAGTTATCCTACAACAACAGCTTCCAAGCGAGTTCGGGCAAGGCCCCATTCGAGATTCTCTATGGCAGAAAGTGCCGTACTCCTCTTAATTGGTCAGAGACTGGTGAACGCCAACTTCTTGGCAATGACTTAATCACAGAAGCTAAAGAAATGTGCAAAGTCATTCGTGAAAATCTCAAAGCCGCGCAATCATGCCAGAAAAGTTACTATGATAGCAAGCATCGTGACTTGGCTTTCGAGATCAGAGACCACGTCTACCTCTGTGTATCTCCAATGAAAGGTACTCGTCGCTTCGGTATCAAAGGGAAGCTTGCCCCTAGATAAGTGGGTCCTTTCAAGATCATTGGCAAAAGAGGCGACCTCGCCTATCAACTTGAGCTTCCTCCCAACTTCGCAAATGTGCACGACGTGTTTCACGTGTCTCAGCTTCGCAAGTGCTTCAAGACTCCTGACCGCACCATCAACTTCGAAGAGATTGATCTCCAAGAAGACCTGTCTTATCATGAGCATCCCGTTGTTATTCTTGAAGAAACTGAGTGCAAGACTCTCAACAAGTCTATCAAATTCCTGAAAGTGAAGTGGTCACACCATTCCGACCGAGAAGCTACCTGGGAACGCGAGGACCACCTCCGTTCCGAATATTCGGAGTTCTTTCAGTCCTAGATCTCGGGACGAGATCCTTTCGTAGTGGTGGAGTGTTGTAACACCCCGGATGTAACTTACCGTATTTTTACTCCGACTCTTGCCATTTTCGGCTCTAAGTTGTGAGATTCCTTCATGGTTGGGTTTTATCTTCGTTTTGCATTTTGTCCATGTCATGCATTTCATATCATGTCATCATGTGCATCGCATTTGCATACGTGTTCGTCTCATGCATCCGAGCATTTTCCCCGTTGTCCTTTTTGCAATCCGACACTCCTATGTCCTCCAGCACCCCCTTTTGTCTCTTTTCATGTGCGGGTGTTAAACATTCTCGGAATGGAACAAGATTTGCCAAGCGGCCTTGTGCACCACCAATAGACCGCCTGTCAAGTTTCGTGCCATTTGGAGTCCGTTTGATACTCCAACGGTTAACCGGGGAACCGTAAAGGCCTCGTGTGTGTTGCAGCCCAACACCCCTCCAAAACGGCCCAATAACCCATCCAAACCTCTACCATGTCCTTCACCGTCGGATCAAGATTGCGTGGTCGAAAACTACACCTCATTTGGACACTCCCACCTCCTTCTATGTATAAATATGTGCCCCCCCCCTCAAAAAATTCGCGGACGAAACCCTAACTCTCCCTCTCCTCGCGCAGGCAGACACGTCCGTCCGGGTTGGACGCGTCCGCCCCGCCGCCTCAGCCACTCCCACGCCGCCACATCACCGCCGCCGTTCTGCGCGCCGCCGAGGCCCGCCGGCCCAGATCCGGCCCCCGCCGGGCCCGAACCGGGCCGCGCCCGTGCGCTGTCGTCCGCCCACGGCTCCCCCGCACCGCGCCTCTTGGTATTTCCTGGGTGAATCGAATACGGTGAGTCGTGCGCCTCTTGCAGAATCAACTTCCTGATCTCCGGGTCATTGGGCACATAAACACGGTCTTCAAACCATAGGGTGTCGTGCTCATCCTCACGAAATCCTTTAGCCTTTCCTTCACTCATTTTCTCCTTCATAGAGGCAATCTCTTTGTCAGTCTTCTGAGCTTCTCTGATTCTATCCATCAAAGTTGACTGAATCTCCAATGCTGCTACATAGCCTCTCGGAACTATTTCCAAACATAGTTCACAAAGATGCTCAGCTAACTCCTTTGGTATTTCTCCCGTCATTAGTGTATTGACATGGCTCTTACGGCTCAATGCGTCAGCTACTACATTAGCTTTTCCGGGATGGTAATGCAATCTCATATCATAATCCTTGATGAGCTCCAACCATCTCCTTTGTCTGAGGTTTAACTCCTTCTGCGTGAAAATGTATTTCAAACTCTTGTGGTCCATATACACCTCACAATGATTTCCAATGAGGAAATGTCTCCATGTTTTCAATGCATGCACTACAGCTGCTAACTCCAGATCATGCGTGGCATAATTCAGTTTCTGGGGTTTCAGTTGTCGTGAGGCATATGAAACAACTCTCCCTTCCTGCATAAGTACTGCTCCAAGTCCTCGTCGTGAAGCGTCGCAATACACCTCATAATCCTTGGTCTGGTCTGGCAAAATCAACACCAGTGAAGTAACCAAGCGTTTCTTCAACTCCTGGAAACTAGCCTCACACTCCTCAGTCCATATGAACTTGGTATCCTTCTTTAATAACTCTGTCATAGGTTTTGCAATCTTGGAGAAATTCTCAATAAATCTCTGGTAGTACCCCGCGAGTCCAAGGAAACTCTGGATCTCTCCAACCGTGGTTGGTGCTTCCCACTTGGTCACGGTATCAACTTTAGTGGGATCTATTGATATACCTTCTCAGGATATAACGTGTCCGAGGAATCCTACTTCCTTCAACCAAAACTCACATTTGCTAAACTTGGCATACAACTGATGTTCTCTGAGCTTCTCAAGTACCAAATGCAAATGTTCCTTATGCTCCTCTTCATTCTTTGAGTAAACCAGGATATCATCAATGAACACCACGACGAACTTATCCAAGAACTCCATAAACACTTTGTTCATCATGTTCATAAAATAAGCAGGTGCGTTAGTCAGACCAAATGACATAATGGTATACTCGTATAGCCCATACCTGGTAGTAAAAACTGTCTTAGGTATATCATGTTCTCGAATCTTCAACTGGTGGTATCCTGATCGCAGATCGATCTTGGAAAACACTTTAGCTCCTTGCAATCGATCAAACAGATCATTGATCATTGGTAGTGGGTACTTGTTCTTGATCGTTACTTCATTCAACCCACGATAATCAACAACCATCCTTAACGATCCATACTTTTTCTCCACTAGAAGTACTCGTGATCCCCAAGGCGACGAACTTGGGCGAATGTAGCCTTTATCCAGTAACTCCTTAATCTGCTTCTTAATCTCTACCAAATCCTTTGCGGGCATCCTGTATGGTCTCTTCGATATTGGCGCTGTGCCTGGCAATAGCTCAATCAAAAACTCAATATCTCTATCTGGTGGCATGCCTGGCAACTCTTCTGGAAATACTTCAGGGAAATCCCTTACCACTGGTACTTCCTCCTGCACAACTCCTGTTAAACAATTTACTTGAGTCCCTTTTGGCACATGCCGGGATACATACTTGATCCTTCTCCCTTCTGGGGTGGTAAGCAAGATCGACTTACTGGCGCAATCGATGTTTCCTCCATACATCGACAGCCAATCCATACCCAGAATTACATCCAATCCTTGTGATTCCAAAATGATAAAATCTGAGGGAAACACATGCCTACCTATACTCAATGGCATTTGAAAACATACTTGACTGGCCATATACTCTGCTCCTGGTGAGCTTACTAGCATAGGTGTTCTAAGAACCTTAGTGGGCAGGTTATACTTATCCACAAATCCCCTTGATATGTATCAATGCGATGCACCAGTATCAAAAAGAACGAGTGCAGTAAATGACTTAACCAAAAACTTACCGATTACTGCATCCGGCTGCTCTTCAACCGCCTCCACGTTAACGTGGTTCACCTGTCCCCTGTTAAAAGGGTTCAGCTTCTTCCCAGAGCTTCCATTGCCATTCTGGCCTTCAAGACATTCATTGGCATAATGTCCGGTCTTCTGACACTTAAAGCAAGTGACTTGGCTCAGGTCTTTCTTGGCTGGGGTTGATGGGTTGGTACGGTTCTGGCCGTTGCTTCCTCCATTGCCGTTACCATTCTTGGTGCCATTGTGATTGTGCGAGCTACCTCCTCCAGGGGTATGCTGAAAATGTTCTCCCGATCTAGGGGTAAATCGTGGCTTCTATTGAGCTCCAGAATTGTACTTCCCTTGTCCATACTTACTCTTGTGGTTCTCAATTTGCTGCTGCTTGCCTTCAATCATAAGAGCACGGTCTACCAACTCCTGGTAGTTGCTGAAGGTTGCTATCATCAACTGCATGCTCAATTCATCATTCAGTCCTTCCAGAAACTTCTCCTGCTTAGCTGCATCCGTAGCAACGTCATCTAGGGCATAACGTGCTAATTTACTAAAGTCCTCCACATACTGGCCAACTGTCCGTCCTCCTTGGCGCAAGTTGCAAAACTCACGCTTCTTCATGGCCATAGTTCCTGCTAAAACATGGGCAGTTCGAAAAGCCTGCTAAAACTGGTCCCATGTGACAGTGTCGATAGGGAAAGTGGCTGTGAAATTCTCCCACCATGATGCTGCGGGTCCTTCAAGCTGATGTGTGGCAAACTTCACCTTCTCCGCATCTATGCATCCAGCTGTGGTCAACTCCCTTGCTGTCTTGCGGAGCCAATCATCTGTTACTATCGGCTCGGTGCTACTGGAAAACACCGGCGGATTCAGCCTAAGAAATCGGGCTAAGTGATCAATAGGTGGTGGTGGTGGTGGTGGGTTGTTGTTGTTGTTCCCTTGATTCTGATTCTGGACTAGCAACTGCATCAATGTGTTCTGCTGCTGGATCAACTGGGTGAGCTCCGGTGGAAAGGTAAATCCGGGGTCACGTCTCGGAGGCATCTGAGGGTTTAGAAAAGATGAGATTTAAGAATAGAGGGGGTCTAAAGAGAAAACACTACCCATATGCACATGAGGCAAAAGCAAACAATTCACTTCATTCAACCAAACAAGGGCATACAATCGATCTAACTATCACAAAAGTGCTTCGGACTACTGTATTTGCATGGTGGACTACTACTACTGATGAGGTGGTCTACTAGAAATATTCTTCGGTTGCAGACTCCATGATATCTGCTCCGGCTTCATCAATATAGTCATCATCGCTATCATCTGGGTCCGAGTCGATGTCGTCGATGATGATGTAGTCTTCCGGGCGAATCTCCTTGGGTTCTTGGTCTTCATCTACTGGTGTAGGGCCTCCCATAAATATCCCGATCTTCTTGATCAGATCGTCATTCTTCTCCACCAATACTACGATTTCCTCTTCGTAATCTTCACGTGTAGCCTTGAGTTCTTCCTCCAGTTCTTTGATTCTTGTCCTAGCCTTCTTCAGGTCTATCATGTCGGCGCACATTTGGTTCTCCTGACGTCAAATGTGCTGGTTTAACTCCTGGATAAAAGCTGCAATTGATCTATCCTTTCTAGTGCTGATCATCTCCCGGTGCTCATCTCGGCGCCCACAAATCTGGTAGATAGTATCCTTGAGATCATTGCGGTAGACTTCTCCAAT